>NC_041399.2:51921756-52019256 GCF_900747795.2 Erpetoichthys calabaricus | reverse complement strand
TTTTCTTTGTCATTCTGTAAAACACTTTGAGCTACATTGTTGTATGAAAATCTATACTAATAAAAGGCAAAGCCCTCACTGACTGACTGACTCACTGACTGACTGACTGACTCACTCATCACTAATTGTCCAACTTTCCGTGTAGGTGGAAGGCTGAAATTTGGCAGGCTCATTCCTTACAACTTACTTACAAAAGTTAGGCAGTTTTCATTTCGAAAGAAAAAAAAACGAAAACGGGCAAATGGGTCTATACATACAAATGTCCATCCATCCATTATCCAACCCGCTATATCCTAAATACAGGAGCCAATCCCTGCCAACACAGGGCACAAGGCAGGAAACAAACCCCGGGCAAGGTGCCAGCCCACCGCAGGGCGCACACACCCACACACCACGGACAATTTAGAATCGCCAATGCACCTAACCTGCATGTCTTTGGACTGTGGGAGGAAACCAGAGTACCCGGAGGAAACCCAGACAGACACGAGGAGAACATTCAAACTCCACGCAGGGAAGCGAACCCAGGTCTCCTAACTGGCACCTTTCACTGCGCCACCATACCGCCCGCATACAAACTTAAAAGGTTTAAATAAAACAGAAATATATACCTTTATTTTTACTTCCTTAACTTGTGGAGGGTGTATCCTGTAGCAAAGCCCTAACTTTTTTCATGAAAGCCCCTTTCAGTCAATAAACCTTAAAAACAGGTGTAAAGCTAAACTTGCAGCACCGCTATTCAATTACACTTGCCTAACACCTCTCCTAAGGGGAGATACTGTGGGATCTGGGCATCCGTCAAAGCACCAATCACAGGCCCGATTAGAAAGCGGGAGGCTGTGATTTGTCGTCTCCCTCCCATGTAACAATCACAGCCCGTGTTACAATGCACTATGTATATATGTGTATATGTATGTATGTGTGTATATGTATGTGTATATATATGTTGATATGTGTGTAAATATATATATATATATATATATATATATATATATATATATATATATATATATATATATATATATGTGGATGTGTATATATATATGTATATGTAGATATGTGTATATGTACAGTAGATATGTATATATATGTATATATGTATATGTACTGTATATATATGTTTACATAACCTCTTTAACACACTACTCCGCTGCGAAGCACGGGTATTTTGCTAGTGTGATATATAAATAAACGTTGTTTGTTGTAGAAGCTCATTTTTGTAGGCAGACACTCCATTTTTTGTAATGCAAAGTTAGATGAATAAATCATAATCTTATGGGCTCCTCTATAAAGCCTCCAACTCTGCACGGTGTATTTGTTTCAGATTACCCTGTGTGAAAGAAATAGCCGAGGGCTTGGGTCAGCCGCCCGTGTAGTTTCCTGGCTGCAAACGGCTTAAATTTGCATACAATGTGTACAGGTTAGAGTCCAAAACAGAACTATTTAAGTATGGAGGATGAAGGGTTTTTGTAGGTGGTTCACAAGAAGTGAAGTCCTCGGGGCCGGAACAGGAAGTGACGTCCTTGGGGCGGGACAGGATGGATGGTCTGTGGAGGGAAAAGAGAGAGATTTAGTGCATCCTGCCGCCCTCTGGCCTGGTGTGGAATTGGCATTTCCTGGTTCCTTTTGTTGACTCCCAAGAGCCCGTGTGTGACACCTGTCACTACAAAAAACAAGATGACCTGCTTTGTAAAATATTTTTAATTAGCTTTTTACTCTCATGCCCCCAAAATCATTACAAAATTCTTGATATGTCTTCCATAATAATTAGCAAAGTCAAAAACATTTTAACTTGTTTGATGGGAACTGGGGGTGGCTAGTTTTCAACACCCTCTTAATTAAGTGTCATTAATTAAATCTGAGATCTTATGATGTCATCATTGTCACATGCAATATATATTTGTTAAGTTTAGCATGCGTATATTCCTTTTTGACCACAGGACACACATGGTTTCTTATATTTCTAGTAGAAAAGTATACTTTTTTTTTGGTTTGAGTAAACCTTAGACAAAGATCTAGCTTGCTTAAATTCATACTTACCCTTTGTCCAAACTAGACCAAAAAAACAGGGTCAATGCATACCAACAGCTTCAAAGGTATTTTTTTTCGCTTACCTGGATTTGTGTACTTATTGAATGGAGTCTATGCCTGTTAAAACACAATTTCTATTGTTTTTTTAACAAACAAGTATGGCTCTTTAATCCTGTTAGGCGGAGAACTATGCATACAGACAAGAGAGTTTTAATCGATATGAAAGCAACATTCAGTCAGCAATTGTGTACTGTTAGCTGGTGAGATATGTCTGCCAACAAGACATTAGCAGAACATGCTGTAAGTATATTGCTTAGTTCCAAAAGGTTAATCATGTGAAAGGAAATCAATCGATGAATTAAAATGGCAGAAAGTGAGAAAACCCTGCAGAGAGTAAACCTCTCAAAGCATTTTTTTCACAAAAAGGAATATTCTACAAATATATTGCTCTACTTGTAATGGATTTTTCGCCAGTGCCAACACTTCAGGACCATGCAGTGAAACATAATCAGTACCCAGTATAATATGGGGAAATATAAAATGCCATATGACCTATTTTCAGCCTCTCTTTAAAAAGGTTTATGACGAACCCACTGAGGACAGGAAAAAGAAGTTTGTTTATTTAATAGATATTATTTATGTATGCATATATGTACAGTATGTATGAATTTATGTGTTTATTTACCCAACATTTTACTCTAAATAATTTGAAATTCAGTGTGGAAAAACAGTGTTTGCTCATTGTCACACAGTAAGTAAATACAAACATGAATTGTTCAACCATCCGATTTCCACACTATTTCATTTCAGAGTACCAAAGTCTCCTTGGAGCGAAAAGTATAAAGCCCTGGATTGTAGCACAAGTCTACATAAGCTTACAGTATATGACTGTGTTTAGCTATAACTACATATATTGAGCAGAGCTAGGGAAATTATATTTTTGTGAACTATGAATAAATAACATACCTGATACACTCAAAATTACATTTTAGAATTGTGATATTAAACATTGGTAAAGAAAATTCAAAATTGGAAGGATATTAAGAAACTAATTACAAAAGAAAATCAACTAGTAATTCGGAAATAATGTTCTTATCAAGGATTAACTAATAACAATAACTGGATTCTCATACTTTATCTTTCTTATATATTTTCAATATAACATTCTGCAGTAACTATTCCAAAGATGTATATGTGTATAAAAACAGTAAATACAGTATATGAAAGATTGTTTGTATATTTGAAAAGCTGTTTTAAATTAAACAAATTACTAGGTACAAACCACTTATAAAGTAAATGTGAACTGACCATTTGTCACCACAAAGCTCAAGATTGTAATTAGAAAGCTAATCCCCAATAAGCTGCTGTCAAATACTGACGTGTTTCCAGAAGGGTTCCATCCAATGAAGACTTATTCAGCTAGTCCTGCCAACAATAAATAGTGACAATAAATATTTTTCATCTTTTGAAAGTTTCCACATTTGAAATACTGGTTGAGCATCCCTAATCCTGGGCACCTCAAGTAATTTGGATTTCTCAATATTTGCGTCATCATGAAACACTCACCAATTCCTCCAGTCCATGCACTTTACAGTCCCAGGGTTTCAGGGAGTGAGGAAAAGACCTGCTGTGAGAAAAATAAAAAGTGAAAATAGCGTTTTATCCATTCAGGATAACAGTAGCACAAGGAAACTGAAGCTTAATGATTAATTTGTACATTGTAATGAGAGCGCTGACAGAAGTGACAGAGAGACACTGCAACTACTTGGTTCATTGCATTTGAGAAGTGCTTCTGTTTGCTATGATATCTTTCTGTCATTTTTACTACTGTATCACTATATGGCATAACAACAGCAAATGGACATTAGGTAAGCATTGTGGTGTAAAGTGTATACTGCATGTTAAAGTGCTGCAGCTACAGTATATTCTGGCATGGCATGTTTGCATTTACAATTAGACATTAATGTTAACTTCCTTTAGTTATTCGTTTATATATATGCAGTCAGAAGGTGGATGTTGTGCAACGTCACTCATGCTTCTACTGACATATTTAATGATTTACGTATTTTGAGTATGGAAATCTGCACCTCTTGTGGCTCTTTTTTATCAGTTCTATTAATGGCAATCTTTTTCACCTCTTTTTGACAGGGTGTGACACATTATTTAGTTATTCATATTTTCACAAGCATAGCTATCAATTCTTTTAGCCTTACATCAGCTCCTACACTCTTGTTGCAACTTAACAATAGCAGATTCAATTTTCAAGTTTCAAGGAGTTCCCCTCCTTGAACTGCCACCTTATCGTGGTGGAGGGGTTTGTGTGTCCCAATGATCCTAGGAGCTCTGTTGTCCGGGGCTTTATGCCCCAGGTAGGAGCACCCAAGGCAAACTGGTCCTAGGTGAGGAATGAGACAAAGAGCAGTTCAACAAACCTCCAATGATGAATCAAAACTTTGGACGGCGTTTTCCCTCGCCCGGACACGGGTCACTGGGGCCCCTCTCTGGAGCCAGGCCTGGAGGTGGGACTCGATGGCGAGCGCCTGGTGGCCAGGCCTGCACCCATGGGGCTCGGCCAGGCACAGCCCGAAGAGGCAACGTGGGTCCCTGTTCCCATGGGCTCACCACCTATGGGAGGGGCCAAGGAGGTTGGGTGCAATGTGAGTTGGGTAGTGGCTGAAGGTGGGGACCTTAGCAGTCCGATCCTCGGCTACAGAAGCTGGCTCTTGGGACGTGGAATGTCACCTCTCTGAAGGGGAAGGAGCCTGAGCTAGTGCGCGAGGTCAAGAGGTTCCGGCTAGATATAGTCGGGCTCACCTCGACGCACAGCTTGGACTCTGGAACCAATCTCCTTGAGAGAGGCTGGACTCTCTACCACTCTGGAGTTGCCCGTGGTGAGCGGCGCCAAGCGAGTTTGGGCATACTTATTACCCCCTGACTTGGAGCCTGTTCATTGGGGTTTACCCCGGTGGACGAGAGAGTAGCCTCCCTCCGCCTTTGGGTGGGGGGACGAGTCCCAACTGTTGTTTGTGCGTATGCGCCGAACAGCAGTTTGGAGTTCCCACCCTTTTTGGAGTCCCTGGAGGGGGTGCTAGAGGGCATACCTTCTGGGGCCTCCCTTGTTCTGCTGGGAGACTTCAATGCTCATGTGGGCAATGACAGTGAGACCTGGGAGGGCGTGATTGAGAGGAATGGCCCCCCCGATCTGAACCCGAGCGGTGTTTTGTTATTGGACTTCTGTGCTCGTCACGGATTGTCCATAACGAACACCATGTTCAAGCATAGGGGTGTTCATATGTGCACTTGGCACCAGGACACCCTAGGCCTCAGTTCGATGATCGACTTTGTGGTCGTGTCGTTGGACCTGCGGCCACATGTCTTGGACACTCGGGTGAAGAGAGGGGCGGAGCTGTCAACTGATCATCACCTGGTGGTGAGTAGGCTTCAATGGTGGGGGAGGATGCCGGTCAGGCGTGGTAGGCCCAAACGTGTTGTGAGGGTCTGCTGGGAACGTCTGGCAGAGTCCCCTGTCAGAAGTAGCTTCAACTCCCACCTCCGGCAGAACTTCAACGACATCCCAAGGGAGGTGGGGGACATTGAGTCCAAATGGGCCATGTTCCGTGCCTCTATTGTTGAGGCGGCTGACCAGAGCTGTGGCCGTAAGGTGGTCGGTGCCTGTCGTGGCGGCAATCCCCGAACCCATTGGTGGACACCGGTGGTGAGGGATGCCGTCAAGCTGAAGAAGGAGTCCTACAGGACCTTTTTGTCCTGTGGGACTCTGGAGGCAGCTGATAGGTACCGGCAGGCCAAGCGGAATGTGGCGGAGTGGTGGCTCTGAGGCTAAGGATCTGTGCTGGTATCCCAAAGGTTGCCGGTTCGAATCCCCGTCACTGCCAAAAGAGATCCTACTCTGCTGGGCCCTTGAGAAAGGCCCTTAACCTGTAATTGCTCCAGGGGGCGCTGTACAATGGCTGACCCTGCGCTCTGACCCCAAGGGGTATGCGAAAAAAAAAAAAACTAACAAACACTGTTGTAAGTCGCTCTGGATAAGAGCGTCTGCTAAATGATGTAAATGTAAATGGTTGCTGAGGCAAAAACTTGGGCATGGGAGGAGTTTGGGGAGGCCATGGAGAAAGACTTTCGGATGGCTTCGAGGAGATTCTGGTCCACCATCCGGCGTCTCAGAAGGGGGAAGCAGTGCAGTGTCAACACTGTATATGGTGGGGATTGGTGCACTGCTGACCTCGACTCGGGACGTTGTGGGTCGGTGGGGGGAGTACTTCGAAGACCTCCTCAATCCCACTAACATGTCTTCCAATGAGGAAGCAGAGCCTGGGGACTCGGAGGTGGGCTCCCCCATCTCTGGGACTGAGGTCACCGAGGTGGTCAAAAAACTCCTTGGTGGCAGGGCCCCGGGGGTGGATGAGATACGCCCGGAGTTCCTCAAGGCTCCGGATGTTGTAGGACTGTCTTGGTTGACACACCTCTGCAACATCGCATGGACATCAGGGACAGTGCCTCTGGATTGGCAGACTGGGGTGGTGGTCCCCCTCTTTAAGAAGGGGGACCGGAGAGTGTTCCAACTACAGAGGGATCACACTCCTCAGCCTCCCTGGAAATGTCTATTCGAGGGTCCTGGAGAGGAGGGTCCGTCGGATAGTCGAACCTCGGATTCAGGAGGAACAGTGTGGTTTTCGTCCTGGTCGTGGAACAGTGGACCAGCTCTACACCCTTAGCAGGGTCCTGGAGGTTGCATGGGAGTTTGCCCAACCAGTCTACATGTGTTTTGTGGACTTGGAAAAGGCGTTCGACCGTGTCCCTCGGGGAATCCTGTGGGGGGTACTCCAAGAGTATGGGGTACCGGACCCCTAATAAGGGCTGTACGGTCCCTGTACGATCGGTGTCAGAGCTTGGTCCGCATTGCCGGCAGTAAGTCAAACCCATTTCCAGTGAGAGTTGGACTCTGCCAGGGCTGCCCTTTGTCACCGATTCTATTCATAACTTTTATGGACAGAATTTCTAGGCGCAGCCAGGGCGTTGAGGGGGTCCGGTTTGGTGGACTCAGGATTGGGTCACTGCTTTTTGCAGATGATGTTGTCCTGTTTGCTTCATCAGGCCGTGATCTTCAGCTCTCTCTGGATCGGTTTGCAGCCGAGTGTGAAGCGGCTGGGATGGGAATCTGCACCTCCAAATCCGAGACCATGTCCTCAGCCGAAAAAGGGTGGAATGCCCTCTCAGGGTTGGGAGTGAGATCCTGCCCCAAGTGCAGGAGTTCAAGTATCTCAGGATCTTGTTCACGAGTGAAGGAAGAATAGAGCAGGAGATCGACAGGTGGATCGGTGCGCCATCCGCAGTGATGCGGGAACTGCATCGGTCTGTCGTGGTGAAAAAGGAGCTGAGCTGCAAGGCGAAGCTCTCAATTTACCAGTCGATCTATGTTCCTACCCTCACCTATGGTCATGAGCTATGGGTAGTGACCAAAAGAACGAGATCGTGAATACAAGCGGCTGAATTGAGTTTCCTCCGCAGGGTGTCTGGGCTTTCCCTTAAAGATAGGGTGAGAAGCTCAGTCATCCGGGAGGGGCTCAGAGTAGAGCCGCTGCTCCTCCGCATTGAGAGGAGTCAGATGAGGTGGCTCGGGCATCTGATCAGGATGCCTCCTGGACGCCTCCCTGGTGAGGTGTTCCGGGCACGTCTAACCGGGAGGAGGCCCCGGGGAAGACCCAGGACACGCTGGAGGGACTATGTCTCTCAGCTGGCTTGGGAACGCCTTGGGATTGTCCCGGAAGAGCTAGAAGAAGTAGCCGGGGAGAGGGACGTCTGGGCATCTCTGCTCAAGCTGTTGCCCCTGCGACCCGATCTCGGATAAGCGGAAGAGGATGGATGGATGGATGGATGGAGTTTCAATTTTGGATTTTGAAGCATTTCAGATTTTGAAATTTCACATATGGGATCCTAACCAACATTAAAGTGTGGTGGATTTAGTTTGTTTTTTTTTACATCTGGAGCCCAATCTCTGTTATGTTGCATAGGAATCGTAAGTGAACAGCCTTTTTCAAATCCAGCCACAAATTCTCAAATGCATTAAGATCTGGACTCTGACTCTGCCACTCCAGCACATTAACGTTGTTGTCCTTAAGAAATCCCTGTGTAGCTTTTGCTTTATGACTGGGATCGTTGTTTTGCAGGAAAACAAATCTTCTTCCAAGGCAGAGGTCTCTGGCAGACTGTATTACTGTAAGTATTCCTCTGGCATTCCCCTGTATTTTACTCATTTATTTTATCGTCTGGCCTCATAGGCCTTACACGGCTTGCTGCATAGAAACATTCCCATAATGTGATGCTGTAAACAATATACTTTATTGTGGGAATGGTGTGTTTTTGATAATGTGTGTTGTCCAAATGATACCAAATTTGGTGTTTAGTCTCATGGTCAAAACATTTGAAAGTTTGGTCTTGTAGGATCATAGAACCTTCTTCCCATGTGTCTACCTGAGATGTCATGTGTTGTTTTCTTAACAGGGGCCTTCTCTTTTCCATTCTCTTATAAAACTCGGACTGATAATTAACCAAGGCCACCTGTCAAGTTGTTTTGCCTGCCTAAGGTAAAGTCATCCCTGATGAAGGATTGCAGGAATCATGGGAAGGAGGGGTCCTTTGGCTGGCCCAGCGCTGTTTCAGCCATGGAATGGCCAAATGGGGGAGGCAGCTTGATGGATGAGGTCTCCAGGACTCTAAATATATCCAAATCTTCTTATATGATATCATTTACTGTTAAATTCTGCTCCGTACTTCTAAAATTTTTATTTTTATACTGTATTGAGGATTTGTTCTCTTCTGTGTATTGTATTGTATTGTATTGACCCCCTTCTTTTTGACACCCACTGCACGCCCAACCTACCTGGAAAGGGGTCTCTCTTTGAACTGCCTTTCCCAAGGTTTCTCCCATTTTTCCCTACAAGGTTTTTTTGGGAGTTTTTCCCTGTCTTCTTAGAGAGTCAAGGCTGGGGGGCTGTCAAGGGGCAGGGCCTGTTAAAGCCCATTGCGGCACTTCTTGTATGATTTTGGGCTATACAAAAATAAATTGTATTGTATTGTATTCCCAGTCTCTCTAATCTTGGCCACTATAGCTTGTCACCCCTTCAGAGTTATCATAGTTCTCCCTTACTAATAATAATAATACATTTTATTTATATAGCGCCTTTCCCATGGTCAAGACGCTTCACAGAGTCTTAGAAAAAACAGAAGGGTATATGTAACATTGGATACAAATGTTTTCCTGAGTAGAACAATGAAACAGATAACAAAGCATTAAATATAATAAAGAACAATAAACCAGAGTAAAATCCTAAGTTCAATACTAAACGAAAAACCTAACAAGTAACCTAATTAGTGATATAACAGATACACAAATTATCCTGAGTAACTGGACAGAGAGGTAAACTGAAAGAAAGGGCAGAATGTTAAGTTAAGTTAAAAACCTAAATACAGTAGATGAGTTTTAAGTTGTTTGTTTTTTAAAAGAATGAATGGAGTCAGCTGATCTAATTAATTTCGGGATGTCATTCCAAAGTCTGGGTGCTATGGAGCTGAAGGCCCTGTCACCTATAGAGTGCAGGTTAGCGTGAGGCACAACAAGATTACCAGAATCAGAGGACCTTAGTGGGTGAACAGGAACATAGTGATTTAGAAGGTCACTGATGTAGTCTGGTGCAAGGCCATTTAAAGCTTTGTAGGTTAATAATAGAATTTTATATTCAATCCTGTAAGACACAGGGAGCCAGTGAAAGCGAAGCAGGATGGGTGTGATCTGCTCGCTGCTGCTGGTTCAACTGGAGCTGTGATAGAAGATTAGAAGGGGCACCTGCCAGCAGTGAGTTACAATAATCGATGTTGGATGTGATAAAAGCATGCACAGGTTTCTCAGCATTAGAAAAGGAGAGGAAGGAGCGAACACGTGATATGTTACTGAGTGTGGTGGATTGCCGGCATTTTACTCCGGCTCTCACCCCCAGGCCGCCAGGAGGAGCTCTCCGGACAGCATAAACGTGCCCCGAGTTCCAGCAGGGCCTCATGGGCTTTGTAGTTTCTACACACAGCCCTGCTGGATACCTTGGGGGCCACCAGGCGTCGCTGTAGGAGGGCTCGTGGGCTCTTATGTGCCCTATAACCCAGGAGTACGTCATGGTCACGTGACAGGAAGAAATGACGTGCTCCCGGGTTGAAGAAAAGGACTGTTTACCCTGACCCGGAAGGAATAAGGAACTGTGGACTGTTGGACAGGAACACCTCCGGGTCAGGGTGTACAAAAGGACTCTGGGAAGCCCAGTACATTGAGCTGAGCTGGGAGGTAGGAGGGCAATGTGTCTGGGCGAGGAGGAAAGTGTATTGTTAGTGATTTGTTTATGAATAGTGTGGAGTGGAGGATGCTTGGTGCACTGTGTTATAACAAAATAAATAGTTGTTATACTTTCACCTGGTGTCTGGAGTGGTACCTGAGGGTCTGAGAGGTGGATCAAGGGCTTATCTGCTACAGGAGGTGAAAGTAAGAAAGTTTCTTAATGTGGTTTATGTGAGTGGAATAAGAAAGGGAGGAATCAAAAATGACACCAAGATTCCTTGCATCAGAAGAAGGTCTGATGAGATCACCGTCAAGTGTGTACTAGTGTTCTTCTTGCATGAGCACTTGGTTTTCTTGGATGGCCTCCTCTAGGCAGATTTTCAGCTCTGCCAAACTCTTAATGATTGATTTAACTAGACTACAATGGATATTCAGTGACTTGGATAATTTGTACTTTCCCACCAAAGTTTGAACCTTCTAGATACAGGTGCATTTATACTACAATCAGTCTCCACTTAACTACTTGTATGGCTTCTAAAACTAATTGGCTGCAACATTGAATAGTTAGGCATGTCAAATTAAAGGGGTTGAACACATATGTTGACAGTTAATATCTGTAATTATTTTAGACCACTTTGTAAAGTTCTGGTTTCACTTTGAAATTAAAGAGTCTTTTATCTGTTGACCAGTGCCAATTAAATCGACTGTGATTCAATGTTATATAACAATAAAATGTTAAAACGTCCAAGGGAATGAATAATTAATTCTATAGGCACTATATGTTCAGCTCCGGACCATTCTCTTTTTCAAGACTTTGCATTAAAATACAAGTGGCAAATTTATGTACAATGGATACTACTAACCATAATTAGGTAAACAATTACAAAGACACATGTATAAATTCCCTGTATATGTAAAACTACAAACTGTTAACTTATTATGATAAATATATACCAAAAAGAGATGGAAGCCTTAAGTAATGATAAATCAGTGTAGACATAAACATAATGTAAACATAATGGCCAGTTTTTTTGCCAGGTGATATAAAAACAGCAGAATTCTTTTACCACAGTTAGAATCAATAATACAATACAAGTAAACATAAATTTCACAACCAACAGTAGGTTAATTACACGCACATGTACAAACAATGTACGTTAGTCAGCAATTCTTCCATATTGACTTTGATGTCACTAAGATATCAATCAGGTCCTCCGTTACTGCTGTTTCAATCAGGATGGTTTCCAGCTTTCTGTAATCCTATACTGAAAAAGGATGGGGTGGGGGGAGTGAGACGTTAATTGTTGTTAGGAAGATGGATGGAATGGTCAATATAGACTAACATATGATATGCATCCCTAAAATGTGGTTTAAGAAAGAATTATACCAATATAGAACTGCAATATATAAAGTGGACTTGATCACATTTATTTTCACTTGGCAGAACACAATTATGCAGAAAAGGTAGATTCCTGAATCCAAGTTGTTCAAGTAAAGTGATGAAGACATGAAGCAAGATGAAAAGCCCAGTTCCATGCTGGCTATATATGGGAATGATTTAAAGCAATCTAAAAAGATTAAATCCTATGATGAAAATGCAAAAACTTCTTAGGACTAATTAGTTGTAATACTAAATTACACTTAAAAGGCTTTTAGACGGTAAGTTTCTATAAAACTTGAGAGAGATGATCTGTTGTAGCAGTCTTACTGGATGATTTACTAAATTCTTTACTTGAAGCTACTGTATCTCCAAAATACAATAAAGTTAAGCAAAGGGAAAATCACAACTTTTTATTTTATCTTAAGTTGCTATTCTTGTAACCATGACTGAATATTATTTAGGGTTCTTGGTCTTCAGCAATTGTTATTTTGCTCATCACTATCCACAATAAAAGATACCCTTTAGAAAAAAAAACAAAAAAACTTTACAGTTGTGCATGGCATTCCTCGAAAGTTCTTTAAGAGAATACCTTTATAACATCATAACACTATGGCTGCCTTTCCACACCATGTTATGCCAGTGTGCATCTCAGAGAATTTCAATACACTATATTTTTATGGTATACTATACTGTATGTAATATGCATTATGCAATCACAATTGGCCTTTCATTAGTGAATGTTTCCTGTGATTGAGTGACTTGCAGTCCTGAGTTGATTCTTCACTTTAGCTCAACAGTAATGGAATGGGCCATAACACCCTGTGACCCTCAGTAGAACTGAGTTATTGAGACTCTTTCTGTATCTGATAGGTCTCTCATTGGATCTTATTGAATGCTCATACTTAAGGTGGTGAAACAGCAGGCAATGAAAGTGAGTGGAGACAAATGGAAAAACAAAATGAAGAACAGTGGAAAATATGACTAACAGGATGAGTGTTTAAAAGTGACGTCTTTGAAAGTGACGTTCATGAGATGGTGCAGTTTTTCAGTCCAGTTACATTTCACTTAAATAGACCAACAGGAAGGCGTTGTGCTTTGGTTAGAGAAGTGAAAGTAATGTATGAGTTTCCATCAGATTCCCAATGATTTTGAGCTGCAAAGATTGATGGTGCTCTCCTTAACTTGGTCCAATAGACAGCAAGCTTCTGATGTGATAAACAGTCTACAGTCAAAATATCTCCTAAAAGACTCCTGTCAGACATGTAAATGTGTGTCACATGCACAAAGAGCACATTAAAAATAAAAATAACCAGTTGCAAGGGAAAAACTTTTCTGTAACATCAGAGTATTAATTGGCATTCAAAGACACTAATGGACTAGTGGTAATAATGAACGATACATTGTTGCAGGTGCTGTGTCTGCTCTGTTTTTTACAGTTATGTATACTGTAGGAGTCAATGTAAGGTTGAAAGAATTAGCAACTATGTTTGTGAAAATATGTATTGCAAGATATGCATTCGAAGTATACCACATCTTACACCCTTTCAAAAGGAAGTGAAAAGGTCTGCCATTAAGTAAGCTGATAATGAAGAGCCACAGGAGATGCAGGCTTTAGTACTCAAAACACCCAAATCAGTAAATATGCCTAACAACACCAGTAGACCCGAAGACCATACTGAACAGCTTTGACCTTCTGACTTCATGTCTTAATGAATAACTAAAGTAAGTTAACATTACTGTGTATTTGGAAATACAAATATACAAAGCCAGAATATATACTGTAGCTACAGCATTTTAGGACATATTATGTACAAAGACCATAATGCTTGTCTAAACTCTGTTAGCTGTTGCTATGCCATATAGTGATGCAATAGTGAAAATGACAGAAAGCTGTCGTAGCAGTCAGAAGCACTTTTCAGATGTGTGGAGTCAAGCAGCTGCAGTGGTCTATGTCTGTCTGTCTGTCTCTTTTGTTGCCATGCTCAATGCAAGAGTCAATTACCTTACACTGCTGAATGGATAACAGCAATTTTAACTTTTCATTTTCTAACAGCTTAAAGACTTTTGTTCAGTTTCTTTTACTCTCCTCTAAAAGCCCAGCAGTTCAAAATGCACAGACTGGAGAAACTGGAGGTGAGTTTATAGGAAAAAACTCTGTGGGAGAGGCCTTTGCAGTGGCTGATTTTGCCACTATTCACTACAAACGTTTTAACAAGTCGTTCCCTGAAGTGTATTTTCATTTGAGAATCACATCTGGTCCACAAAACTAACTAACTGGCATAAGAAGCACAAGCATCACATCAGGATACCAAAAACAGAAACATAATACAGGTTGAGTATTTCCAATCCAAAATTCCAAAATGCTTCAAAATCCAAAACTTTTTCAGCGCTTACATGACACCACAAGTGGAAAATTCTATTCCATGTGTCTCACTTATAAAAGTTTACTTGATTATGAACATGTGCTTACACCACAAAATGGACAAGAATGACATATTTGCAGATTCATATCAGATATATTCTTTCAGAACAGGGTGTTTCCCTATGAAGCTTAGATGCTATGAAACAAGCACACATGATTGATGCTCCAGGATTGAGGAGGGGGAGCTTTCACGAAGCATAGAGCACTGCTAAGTAGCGAAACATAGTTGAGGAGCTTTGTCTGCAATGAAGCAACACAATAGCACCAGCATTCAAAACTGCTATGTGGCATTTGAAAATTGCAGATGACTTAAAAACCAATGGAGTATCACTACTTACAGTTAACAAAAGGAGCTTTATTCTCGCTAGGTTCTCTTATTGCAATATGAGTTCGGTAAATTGCTCTAATTAATTTAGGAAAACAGGGCACTGCTGCAAATTGCCTTTTTATGTTGGCAAAAACACCCACACCATATCAAAACTAAATGTAATGTCTCGTTGATTGGTTAATGACAGCGGGCAAGATGTTGAGAAGTGACAACAGGTAGCCGATATAAACTGATTAAAAACCAGTACAAATATGCACAAATGTCCCTCTTAAACAAAACTAAAGTGGTGTCTGTACATCACATTAATCACTTTTGAGGTTTAATATGTTTGTCATATCAATGCACATTATAAAAATAGCTGGGTGAGTTGTCAATTAGCTTGGATGGCTGCAATTTTCATCACGAGTGTCCCCAAGATATCTCATTATGTACATGGAAATATTCCAAAATCTTAATATATCTGAAATCCAAAATACTTCTGGTCCCAGGCATTTCAGATTAGGCATACTCAACCTGTACTGCAGTGACAGTAACAGTTGATAATCATAGTCAAGTTGTTTGAGTAAATGTCTGACAAACAGGATTGCAAAATGAACAGCTAATCAGCAGCTCTAATCAGGGTATGTCTAGATGAAATCAATGAGTCTTTAGCCAGGAAGAAATGCAGAGACTGCTGGGCCATCTCTTACTTAAACAAATTCATCATTCCACAACTATAGCTATATATTTGTGTAGAGGGGTGTTCATCCCCACATTTGCAGATCATCAATAACCACAAGCTGATAAGAGATATTGTTTCAAAGTGGATAATGCTGAAAGGTAATTGTCTTTCAAAAAAAGTGGATTTTACGGTGGCTTACTTGAGACAGCAGCTACCTATAGTAGATTTTTTTTTAATTATAACTTATGGCACAAACACCTTCTGTCAGAGAAGTAACACGATTTGCACCATGCAAACTCAAGGCTGACTTAGAGGTTCAACATTTTATTTAGAACTTGCTTTAGACTAGTGCTTCACACATATGGAAAGAAAAAAGTGCCCTTAAAGATATGTGGTTGCATTGGACTTTATCATGCATTTTAAAAGCTTATAGAATAGAAAGTTTTATTTTCAGCAATAGAAAAATTCAACAGGTTGATGCTCTTGAAGAACATGCTGGTATTAGCACTTCAGCCATGTCATACAGAACAGAACATTCAGCTGACATGAAAAGAAATGATATTAATATCACTGACGAGCAATGGTTGTTTTTTTTAGCATATTTGTTAGAGTAGGCAAGTTGGCACATTTCACATTTTTTGGAAAATTCAGCATAATTTTACACTGCATGCTGTTGACAAATCAATTGGTTTTGTAGGTGAAATTAAATTAAACGAGGCAGCACAATGAAGGAATTTCAAAATAACCTAAAAACACTGGGAGCTGTGACAGACCTGGAACTTTATATGGAGTTCCTCCAATGAATTTGAGGCTGGAGCTACTTGTGAAAAAATATTGCACTTGCTGGAACGCAATATGTAATTTGGCAATAATCTATATCAAACAATCTGAACATTATGTAATGTACTGAGATGCTTATTGCAGATATGAGTTTTACTTTTGTGGAGAGGAATATAAGCTTAAACTATTGTGTCTCTTATGTTAGAAAAATCTGAACAGTAGCTGAGTGAAATCATTGTCTTTGCAGTAATGTTTAAAACTAGTCATTCCAGTATTCTAAGGAAGATCACCAAACCTTTTGCAACTGAAACAATGAAAATGATAATAAAAATGTTTGAATATTTTTTCATGGATTTTATTTGAAGAAAATAGCATTCCATACAATCAAGACATTCTTTCACAACAAAGAAAGTAACATTGAATACAATCACGTCAAACTTGACAAACCTGAATTCGACCTACGCTTGAGAGATGAGAGCTAACCACAATCTTTAAAAACAACAAAGAAGGGAGAATATCCATCCATCCATTTCCCAACCCGCTGAATCCGAACACAGGGTCACGGGGGTCTGCTGGAGCCAATCCCAGCCAACACAGGGCACAAGGCAGGAACCAATCCCGGGCAGGGTGCCAACCCACCGCAGAGAAGGGAGAATATCCCTGATATAAAAGCTTATTCTAAAATTTGATCAATTAGATCTTGCCATATTTTAAAAATTGTTTTGAACAGATCCTATAAGTTAGAATTTTTTTTTCCAATTTCAAATATAGAACATCAGTAACCAGGTGGACTAGGATTCATCCAGTTGAACAAGGTAAGTCTATGTGCTTGTAGTGAGGTAAAGGCAATTACAATCAATGTGTCCTTCTCCACTTTAAGCACATCTGGGAGTACACCAAACACAGCTACAAATGGGTCAGGAGTGACTCTGACACCAAAGCTGTCTGATAGGCATTCAAAGATTTTTGTCCAAAATGATGTTATTTTGGTACACACCCAAAACATGTGGACCTGTGATGCTAAAGCAGAACTGCAACATACACAGGTTGAAACTTGCCCTGGATACATTTTTGGACAATTTTAACCAAGATAAATATGCTTGATAAAAGATTTTAAATTGAATGATTGAATGCTCTGCACATATGGAGATAGAGTGTATTCTATTCACGACTGCCTTCCAACTCCTTTTCTGAAATGTTAAGTGAAAGATCCTTTCCCTACTGTACCCTGGGATTTTTGAAAGGAAGGGATTTTAAAATTAATTTTATACATTATTGGGATTTTGTCTGAGTCTTCAATACTGATGAGTTTTTCTTCTGTAATAGAATTGGGTGGGAGGTGAGGAAAATTTCTCATTTGAAATTAGTGTAAAAATTGTGTTGATGGGAAGTTACATTTGAGACATAATTGTTCAAAAGATGCAAAGATATTATCTATATACAAATCTCTAAGTGTTTTAATCCCAAACGTTTTCTATTAGTTAAATACTGTGGAAGCTTGAGAGGGTAGGAAAACGTGATTAATATGTAGAGGTGCAACAGATAAAAGCTTCTGTGTCTCAAAAGTGTTTCCTGCATTGGTTCCATATTCTGAGTGATTGTTGGAGAATTAGGTTATTAGTATATGGATGATAATTTGTATTTACTGAGGCACAGAGCAGAGCATATAAAGAAGCAGAGCAAGATTTTATTTCTAGTGCAAACCAGGCTTATTTATATTCATCAGTTTGTGTCAAAATCCATGGCTTTATAGCTTGTGTATTTGCTGCTCAGTAACAAAATTGAAAGTTAGGTAATGCCATGCCCCCTGCTACTTTAGGTCTTTGCAGAGTCGCCCTTTGGATGCGTTGATGTTTTGAATTCCAAATAAATGAGGTTATAATTAAGTCTAATTTCTTAAAGAGCAATTTGTTAATGTATATAGGGATGTTCTAAAATAGAAATAAAAGCATAGGAACGATGTTCATTTTGACAGTATTAATTCTCCCTGCTAATTTGAGATGAATAGACCACCTATTCACTTCTTGTTTAATTATTTCCATGCTGATAGCAAAATTTTGTTGATGAAAATCTTTATATTTTTTTGTGATGTTTACCCCTAGCTATTTTAACTGATCTGCTAAAGTAAATGTAAAGTTGTCCAGTCTAATATTGTATGCAAGAGAGTTCACTGCAATTCAAGTTAATTTTGAGTTCTGCTGTCTTTTGAAATTCTACAAGTCCATTAAGGACTACTGGTACATATGTTTGTGGGTCTGATGTATACAGTACCATATCATCTGTATATAGTGATATTTTCTATTCAAGTTCCTCTCTGGTAATCCCCTTTATCTCTGATCTTTTTCTAAAGTAAATGGCCACTGGCTTGACAGCAGTTACAAAAAGCAATAGTGATAGCAGGCATTCTTGTTGAGTACCACATTCTGGTTTGAAGTAATTTGAAATAATGTTAATGCAAGCAGAGGCTTTTGGACTGGTAAAAAGTAGTTTTATCAATGCACATATGTTTTGAGCCAAACTCAGATTAGTTCAATGTGGTGAATAGATACAAATGTTTCAAGCTTTTACAAAGGATTATTTCTGAATCTTCTTGTGGAGGACATTTTGTTTTGAGCACTTCTATTATGTGCAGGGAAAATGGCAAACTGAGAAACATGCCTGTATAGGGGATATTTGAACCTTTTTTAGTTAACGTCTCTCAGTTGGTAAACCTGGTTCTGAAAGTCTTGTTAGCTAAACAGTAGTTAAATGTTTTCTAGAAAAGTTCAATGGCAAAACAGGGCAGAGTATGATTGTGCGGCTTTATTTTTTTATGGGAAAATAACCTTGAGTTTGTGATAATGCTTCTTTTACACCTTCCATGTTTTGAAAAATGGTAAAATGTTGCTGCGCTACACTTAAGGAGACGAAAACAAGTATGCCAGGTGTTTCTTGTGTGTGCTCATTTTGAGCATAAAGAGAGGGGAGCGGATGCTTTTTTTATTGTAAAAGAAGACACATTTCAGTTCTTTCTCAGCTGCTGATTTTAATGCTGTTGCATGAAGGACTTAAACCAAGTTGCATTATTCTTTGTATCACTATATGATTGCTGTTTTTGGTTTGGATGCAAATAAATATAATTTTAAGTGAAAACTTAAAGCTAGTGTCTCTGTCTGACTGTTACTTGCATTGCAGAGAGGTTTAGATTCATCACTCATTGATCACTCATTGTGTAACTATGGCCCCTTAAGAGCATTAGAGGTTGCTCTTGTAAAGCCCTCTATTTGTGGTAAACAGGATTGAAGTAAAGGAGTGAAAAGAAAGACAGTCCTAGTCAGTGAGCAGCCTGCCATAGGGGTCAAAACAAATAGTGAGAAAGGCAACAGGTTATGGGTGGCACGGTGGCATAGTGGTAGCGCTGCTGCCTCACAGTAAGGAGACCTCAGTTTGCTTCCTGGGTACTCACTGCGTGGAGTTTGCATGTTCTCCCCGTGTCTGCGTGGGTTTCCGCCGGGTGCTCTGGTTTCCTCCCACAGTCCAAAGACATGCACATTAGGTGCATTGGCGATCCTAAATTGTCCCTAGTGTGTGCTTGGTGTGTGTGCCCTGTGGTGGGCTGGCGCCCTGCCCGGATGTTTGTTTCCTGCCTTGCGCACTGTGTTGGCTGGGATTTGCTCCAGCAGACCCCTGTAACCCTGTGTTGGGATATAGCGGGTTTGACAATGACTGACTGGCAACAGGTTATAGAAAACAGTTACATACTGTAGTTGGTTTTTGCATGTCCCCCATTTAGAAAAGAATCTAATAGGTTATTTGGTAAAATTACAATCATGAATAATAAGGAAAGGCAACAGGAAACAAATAGAAGTACAGTGTTTCAGGTGTGGAAAAGGAAACAAATGGCTAAAATCAGCTAAATGTGAAATTTTGGAGAGCTGACAACCTATGGATGCTCATCCGAAGTACAATGCATGTAAGGTAGCAGTGAGGAATAAGAAACATGCATATTTTGAAGCTCACAAAGAGAAGAGAAGCTTGTCTGTCTGATGATTTGTGGAAATGGAAAAACAAAGGGCTCAGGTTAAGGGTGAACTCGCTGTAGCTGTTAACCCTTCATACAATGCTGGCTCAATCAGGCAGTACATTATTGGCTGTCAGAAAAAGGGCAGAGCACGGCTGTGCTAGAAGGTCGGCACACAGTCGGTAAATTTGATATGGCCAGTGATTTTCTGTCATTTAAATTGACATGGCCTGGCAATGAGATCAGCAACTGTGGTTGGCAAATCTGACATACATCCTGAATAGAAGTTGCATAATGTGACATTGGCTTTGGAGTGAACTCTGTCTTTTTCATTTGTAGTCTTTATTTCAGATTTTAACGGAATAATGTTTCCTTACCAACTTTAGTAGCCAGCTTGTCAAATATAATGTAATGACAGGGCAAGAGTTGAACAACACTGCTCACTCTAAAGCAATGCTTCATTGGTTAAGCAGAACAGTCAGTAGAATTCAGTATCATCTTCTCCTGTATGAATATTCAACTGATTCCCTTTTAGCACACAGTTAAGAAGCAATATGGGTTTGTTTTAAAGGCTTTATTTCTTACAAAAAGCTAGAATGTGAGGATGGAGAAACTTCATTTAGAAGACTAAAAGCTGGTAGAGGAGCATGTTTGGCTACTCTACACAAATCAGACAAGGCAATTACAATTTTGTCTACACATCACAAAGTCCTTTAGCATTTTACCTACGCCCAGCCCCTCTTTATCTCACATTTAGTTCTGGTGGGAACAGTCCATGACACAGTGACATACAGAAGGTATAATGCCTGCTGGTGATTACTTATACCCTTCACGATAATTACATTCCTTCTAGTTTTTCATGGATATCATTGTTTCTACTCACAAAATTTCCCCAAGGAGAATAAAAAATATTTCTAACAATGGTTTAAATGTTGATGAATAATTAAGAAACATCACACTGTAGGAAATACAGACTATTACAAATTTGTTTGGTTCAGGGAGTAAAGAAATGCAGTTTATACAGCAAATGTTTGGTGGTCTCCTAGACCCTTTTACCATTTTAATTAGGTCCTGTAAAAACAGTTTTTATAATGTTCTTATGGTTAGTTCCTGTGCTTCAAATATTTTTTGTTTGTAAAATAAACCACGGTTTAAAAAATGTTAAGTATCAGTAGACCAAAATGAATTAAAATTAAAACCTACTGTGTCATTTATTTAAAATCTGAATTGTAGCAGACAATATCGTGTATCTTTCCTAGCAGCAACACAAAGACTGACATCAAGACTGTGGCGAATGTAATTAAAAAAGGCCATAGTTAAGTATGGCACACAAAGTGAAGAATGGCAACTGTTGTACAGTTCCTCTGTAAAGATTGAGCTACCTATTTCCTTTTACTTCCATTTAATAACTCCTTTTCTTTCTAACAACAATTCCTGATAAATACTTCTGCAGTCGAAATATTTGCTGTGACATGAAATATATTGCTCCACTATTTCTGATAAATATATTTGAAAAGAGGGGGCCATTAACCTTATTTTAATTAGCTGCATAAATAAAATCAACCTAGCTATTGCCAACAAAAAATACATATTATTATCCTCATGAGTACTTGGAAAATATTCATTCTTTTCAATTTTGGTAACGGTTTACGGACATTATAATTGTATTAATTATGAATGCAAGTCATAAACCATAAATTAATATGCACACTTTGGGACTAACATTAATTACAGCAACATTCTCAAGAAAAAGTATTTGTTCCAGAACACAATGACTATGAACCATGAGTATGAGAATATTTCTTTATGACATATTGACCTAGAATACTCAAAGTATACAAATTAAGCAGCAAACATAAATGAAATACCTCCTGTATCCCCCTGTGGACAGGGTTATACGTGTAATTTTTAATAAGTATCTTTTAATTTTTGATTTCCTTTATGTCCTCAGCACCTGCAAGAGTGGATATAGAAATAATATGTGCATTTTATTAGATAAACAGGTTTTATAGGCATTTGTTTTTTGCAATATATTCCCTTCATTTATTCACAAATCCACTGTAAGCTGTAAAAATGAACAGTTCTTTTTCTTCCTTTTGACATGATGCTGACAGGAGTCACTTTGATGTACTTTAGAAGCATGAATTTTCTATCTGTTCTGTTTTTCCTGGGGCTTCATCTATGCAGACATTCAGAGCTGTCATTTTGTTACTCTTTGTGATGCTCTTGACAAATAAAGGTTTTGACAAGTGCTGGACATCAGCCGCAATTCAGAAGAGGCAGTGCAAATTTCTTCAGGTGAAGCACTTCAAAGTCTCTAAGAGTGACAAATATTTGTCAAGGATAAACCAAAATTGATTTTGTGTTAAAGTAAAGGATACTCTAATAACTATAATAGTTTTATATTAATCACTCACCTTCTAATTTATGTTTTATAAAAATAACAAGAGTTAGTCATTGTAGCGCTGCACTTGTCTAATAACCCTAACAGCAGACAAGTAAAAATATTTAGTTCTGCAAATATACTCTTATAGTAGATGATCCTTTACATATTAAAAAAACAGCATCAATAATTTTTAATTTAGCCTATAAATTATTATAGTGCTGAAATAAGCTTAGTTTTATAATGAAGAAACATAAATTCTACTCATTTTTAAGTAAAGGTGAAGTTACTCTACTGTTTCAATAACTCCCATATATTATGATAGGATAAAGTCTGGAAAGTTAATCTTGTAATGCTTTTAATAATTACAAGTGATTTGTCATTTATACTGTTAAGATGAATGCTTATCCATTTTAACTTGCACAGGCTCTCACAATTATAAAGTGGCTATTCATGAAATGAACAGTACTGATCATTAAGTGTTCTGGTATCTACAAAGCAGGGTTGAATCAATGTAGAATCTCAATAGAGAATTTTTTTATTTATTGTTATACTGATGTGCCTCTAAAAAGATGTGATTTTTGAATATGTTTTAATTTGCTATCATGTGTTCCCATTGTGAGCATTGCTGTTTTCCAGGTACTGCAAATACATACAGTATGTGTTTGATTAACTGGAGACTCTAAAGTGGCCCGCGTGTGGGTCAGTGGACCCTGCAGTAGACTGCTCCCCATCCAGAGTTGGTTCATACCTTGTTCCTGATATTGCCAGAATAGGCTCTGGCCACTCATTTGCTTTTAACCAGTCCAGTTTGAGAGTGTTATGTTGCCTAATACTGTATACTAAGTTGTACTGTTTCGCCCTAGTACAGTGTAAAAACAAAAAATCTCATATTCTCTATACTCTATGCAAATGTGACAATTGAACTTCTGTTTTTTATTTTGTTTTCTCAGAATAAACTAAGCATTCAACCGATTCCTTGTTTTCAATATGAAGAGAAGAAGGTGGGTGCTGCGTGATAGACTAAATAATCTGCCACTGCTCAGACTATGGCTCAGCCTCCTTAGGGTCTAACAATAATTTTCTTTACTTGGAGCTCTACGTCACTAGGATACAATCTTCCCAGTCGTTCATACAGTACATCACTCTTTGCACCACTAAAGCTGTAAAGCATGTATTCCGTACCACACTGGTAAAATCAATTCTATATGCCTCTTGTTCACATCACGCAGAGGAGAGCAGTACTTTTTCAAAAATGTGACATAATGCATATTTTCGACAAAGTAAAAGTGGAGACTTTAATAAATCATTGGAACAGGTTATGAGTCTACCATACACAAAACATTTAACACCATTCCAATGGTGAAGTACAGTGGATGAAGCATCAAGATTTGGGGCTGCTTTGCTGACTCAAGGCCTAGAGAGTTTGCCATCGTCAAGGGGAAAATGAATTCCCAAGTTTATCAGGGTGGCTGTCCCATCAGCTGAAGCTCAGTAGAAGTTAGGAGATGAATCCGGACAATGACTGTAAACATCTAAGTAAATCTACTACAGAATATCGTCAAAAACAGAAAATCCACCGTTGGGAGTGGCCAATAAGAGCTCAGACCTAGATGCTGTGAAAGAGAGCTTTTCATACAACACATCCTAAGAAAATGGCTGTGCTGAAGCAGTTCTGTAAAGAGGAATGGTCTAAAATCCCTCCTGTACACTGCACGGGTCTGATTTCCAGATACTAGAAGATCTTGTTAGAAGTTATTGCCGCCAAAAGCGGTTCAGCTAGTTAAACAGTAAGTTCAAGCATTGGCTTACTTTTTCCAGAGTACACTGGGAATGTGTTAAAAAAAGATATACAAGATTATAATTGCTTATGTGTTATTATTAGAAATACATTGTATTTCTCTATACTTGTGACTTAGATGAAGATCCGTTCACATTTTAATAAAAAAATCAGGTAATTCCAAAGGGTTCACATTCATTTTCTTGATTCTACACTATGTCAGTAATACTGAACGTTTTCAAGATTGGCATTCTGTTTTTTGTCTTTTTAAGTCTACTCTTACTTTTAGTTTCCATTGAGACCTTAAAGGCATACTTGACATGTACACAGGCTTGTGTTGGAATAATTAGCATTGCCCTACAGTATGCGACAAATTCAAACATAACATCTTAAAATTATAATTAAAACAAGAACTTTAGTGAGCATCTGAGCTAGAGATGTTGTGTAAACATTGCAGATAGTTTTGTAAATACATTCTAGAAAATTAAATTAGATAATTAGCTGTCAGGTGTCTTTCTATAATGTACACTGGAACAGTTGACAATTAATACATTAACCTGGAAATTACTTGGTGGAATTAATGTGCTGCAAAAGGTGCTGTAAAAACTGGAATTAAGGTGGAGAGAATCCTGCAGTTTGCAAGTTATTCCTCTACTTGAAGAAAGAAAGAGTGTAATTATATTACCTGAAGATACATGACGTGGTCAAATGGAAATAAAGAATGTATCATTGCCCTGCAGAATGGGATCAAGAAAATAAGTCATTTTATTTGAGAAATATTTTTAACTGCTTAGTATATTCTCCCTTCAATGTACCTAATGAAATTCCAAGTGTAAAAAAAGTCTTAATATGTTTAGAGTGGTTCAGACTGCATCGTTCTTCTGCACTACAGAGGACAGTGCCAAGGAAGTGCCAGCAGGCTTGGATTAAAGCATAACCCAACATGGCAGGAGCTTAAGGCTCCAGCTGCAAGAAGGCCCTTTGGTTTTAATGATTCCGATATTGCTGAATATTAATATTCCTTAAGTCTACCTACTCTCATGAGAGAGAAGGATTGAAAGCTCAGAAGCATCCAAACAACTCATACATTAAAGAGATAAACATGGCTTTTTTAAATTAAAAGGGAAAGCAAAACATAGCAGAGGTTCCAAAGTCAAAAACATTCATGTCACATATTTCGGAAAGAAATCTACATAATCATGTCTTGAAGAATGGTGGAACTGTGATGTAGCAGTTGACGCTGGTGCTCCAAGCCTGGTCACTGTATATGTATAGTATATGGAGGGATATTTTACACAAAATTAAATAAATAAATGTATTGTGAAATGCAACAATAAATAAATTAAATAAACAATGAAATGTGAGCATAAATAGTTAAATGTGTCATGAAACATGTTTTTGTTGCTAATTTGTTTATGTACTTTTTTGATTCTTTATTTATTTATTTCAGTGATACAGCATGCAACACAACATGAAATGAAAGCTGTCATTTTCACACTTCACAACTCTAGTAGTTTTGTGTATTGATTGGTAGGTCATCGGTAGATTGAGTGAATATAAATCTTTGGCCATCAAGAGCCACATTGACAGAAGATGTTTCAGATGCAGACTCCTTATGATGACTTCAGGGTATCTGGGCAACATTTTCAATCTCCTGTCCATCACAGATGTGCACTGATGGTCACTGAGCATTCTCTTTACTGATGATTCACACTACTCACTAGAGGCCATCCATTTAATTATTTATGCCCACATTCATCATATATATTTTTTAAATTTATTGCCACATTTTGCCATGAAGAGAACAGTTCCATGGCATGTAGTCCCAAACACTTCCAATAATGCCCACTAGAGGGAGATATCACTACAAAATCCTGGCTAGTAATAAGTGCAAGCACCGAATCTTAATTATGAAAGGTGTATTTCACAAAAGGCTCTGCAAATCCATGTAGCTCCATATAGCACACTAGGCAAAAAGGAGCGGCTAGCAGGGGCAAGCCAAAGCAAACTAGTCCCAATATGAAATACAAAACAAAATATTTTTAAAAATCCAATGAATCCCAAAAAAGCACAAACCTAAACTAGAAAATAGTCACCAACCTCCAAACTAAATTTCAAATGAACCACCAGGAACTGTGGGAGACCCACCAGATTTAAAGGGCCGTGATTGGCAAGTGGTACTGCCTTTTGGCGGATCACCCACAAAACACATTGACCATAACACAGGCGGCTTATATACATGAGTAAAATAAAAAAAGAATACTGTACATAATCAACAAAAGTAGCATTAACATAAATAAAAGAATTAAAAATAGTCATACATAAAACATTAATTTGAGGCCCAGCCAGCATAGGAACCCTGTCTGAGACATGACATTTTCCACAATACATTTATGTAATTCTGCTTGTATGTATTTCTTTTATTTAACACAAAATATTCTTTCGTACATGAAATGTCTGCATATTTTCTCTGTATCCGTGTAGTTTTTCTCAGGGACATTTGCTTTCTTCCCATAAAAACTATGACAAACTTTGTGTGTGAGATAGGGGTCTTATACAAAGAGATACATTCCTTGCACTTCAATAACTTTACATGCAGCATAGTAATGCTATGTGTTTTTTGAACACACATAGGTAAAGCACAGGCCACTCTTAGCAAACATTTCTAACATTTATGTTTCACAGTAAACAAGAGTTGTTAGCCTGTCACAACCTACACATAACAAATTACACCCCTTGAGTAAGACAGAGAAATAATATTGGAGAAAAACATCTCACTCCTCCTTACGCCGCACAGAAAGAAAAACACTCCACAATATCACATTGACAACAAATATTCTGCATTCCAATAGTAGATCCTGAAAAGTAAAAGTAACTTTTTACCCTAAATAACTCTCCTAAATAACTTCATCAGTTTATTGTTGCGCCAGCAAAATTGTTTTATAAACATACTGGACTTGATCCAAAATCATATTTTTTTTAGTTTTATACTGTAACTTTTTTCTGTTTATCAATAAATAGTATTAACGTTGACATTGATATTTTTCTGCTTATGAAAAGATAACCTTCTAAAACTGCAGTACTTACACTTCACAGTACATTTAAATGTCCTTATTCTTTTCCATTAGCCGATTTGTTTTCATCTTTCAATCCAGTTTTTTCACTCACAAGGAGACAGTACTAAAGACCCATCCTGCTCCAGTCCATTTTAGGTTAAGCTCAAATACTCAAACAATTTTTCATATAAGATTTTCATAATCATTTTTTAAGCGAGATTTAGGTTGTCATTAAATAATACTAATGTAACAGAACAAGATGCAGAGGACAGAAAGATATGGAAGAAGATGATCCGCTGTGGCAACCCCTAATGGGAGCAGCTGAAAGAAGAAGATTAAATAATACTAATGCAGGTTACGTTTTGTGCCACAGTGAATGTACGACTCGCCTCTTTTTAAACTTGGTAATAATGCTGCATTGGTAGGGTTCCTTCATCCAAGTATAACAATAATATGACAAATTCTTTTAGAGACAAATGGAAGAAGACAACAGAGATAGTCACCAGTTTCAGAAGTAATTAGAGAACTGGTTGGATGAGTCACAGACATTTGGTAATTCAGATTGATTATCAGCTAAAGTTTTGTGATTGTGTCGTGCAGTTAAGATGTTTCAGAAAGTCCTGTTATTACTATTTAAACTTAAGGATGTGCATTTTACAAACGCTCTGAATATGTTCTGAGTGGTGGCTCTGAGGCTAGGGATTTGCATTGGTAATCGGAAGGTTGCCGGTTCGAATCCTGTAAACACCAAAAGTGACTGTACTTCTTTGGGCCCATGAGCAAGGCCCTTAACCTGCAATTGCTCCGTCCTGGGTATGACATTGATCTGCATCCAGCCTTGCTTGTATGCCCTCCAACCTGCAGGGAAAAACTTGGGGGTTGGTGGCAGTAATTTGCACTCTAGTCTCCATAAAAAACCTCACAATAGTTCAATTCCATCTGAACTAGTGTGGTGCTGAGGTGTCACCCATTGCATGCCTGCACTCGGTTCCTAATTTGGAATCCTGAGTTGGTTCGTCATGTGGTGGGTGCGGCAATGCGCCTAACCTCTTATTTTCCAGTCATGTATTGGCTTATATTTTAGCTTTCTGGAGACTGTTCAGCACAAAACTTACTGTTTGTACTGTAAGATGTCCAATGTCAATTTTGTCCAAAATCTTTCTTCCTCACCTTTTTCAGATAGATAATTTCTTCACAATACATGTTTACTATAATTAAAAAGACTTTATTGTGTGAAATTATAGGAATGCTTTTTTGCCATTTTAATGGACTGACAGAAGAAAGGAAAGCTTAAAAAATAGATGGAAAATAAACAAAGCATTTTTTAAGTTTTTGAATAATAAAAATTAAAATGTAAGAATTTGTAATATACATGGAAAACTTAAGTTCCCATATTATTGTCACTTCATTAATACAAGATACTCAGAAAGCAGCTGATCTTACTTGGTCAATTAACACCACCTCCATAGCCAAGAAGGCACACCATTGTTTCCACTACCTTCGGCAGCTGATGAAGGCAAGCCTACCTTCCCCCATTCTCACTACACTCTACAGGGGCTCCATTTAGAGTGTGCTGACCAGCTGCATCACTGTCTAGTTCAGGAACTGCAGTGTCTCTATCTGTATGGTTCTACAGTGGATAGTGCATACAGCATTAAAGATCATTGGGACCTCTCTGTCCTCCATCTGAGACATATCTATAAAGTGTTGCATCTGCAAAGCACACAACATTGTGAAGGACCACTCTCATCCCTCCCATAGTCTCTTTTTCCCACTTCCATCTGGCAGAAGGTTCTGTAGCATCCAATCCAGTTCTTCCAGGTTCTACAAAGGATTCTGCCCCTTGGCTATTCATGCTCTAAACTCTTTGCTTCCACCCTGCCCTCAGATCTGCTCTTAGTGGCTTATTTATATGCAGTACATTTGTTACAGTTGTTACTACTGTTTTTTTTTTATTACTAGCTGTTGTATTATTTATTTATTACTATCTGTTTTAAATGATTACTATCTTTTCACTTACCTATTATTTATTATTTATTTTTATGTTTTTAGTTTAGTATAGTTCTAGTGTCTTGTACTTGGCCTGTGTTTATGCATATGTTGCACTGTGTCTTGGACCTGGGGAACATTATTTTGTACCACTGTAAGCTCCAATACAATATGACAATAAAACCACTTGACTCAACTTGAGAATATTTTCCTCAAAACAGGTTAGGATAAGGGAAGTAGTACTATGAAAATGTGAATCAACCTGTAACCAGTTGGTTTACACTTGTTCTGAAAGATCATGAAAAATAACATTAAAAAATTGGCTGACTGAGACAACATGTCAGATTGTGCAACTGCATTGATTTCTTATTATTTATCTGATATTTGTATAAGCTGTGAAACTTTATAATTTTCTGCCCAGAAAATATAATGTTGAATAAAGGGACATGCAAAAGATTACTCAGTTCCACCGACAAAAGATCAAAACTAAAACATAAGAAAACTGAACATCAAAACCAAAACTCCAGCCAAAAAATAGAGAATTGTGACTCTTCAGTTCCTATTTAAATAATTCTAACCAAAATGTTAAGGATTATTTATAAACTTGGATATGGAGCATACCATGCCTCCATCTTAAATCCTGATCGAGTAATGGTGCCATGTATTATAACCCTGGTAATAACTTGATTGCAATTGTTACTTTTGACCGTAGCCATGAAATTTAAGCAAAAAATGCTGATGCAATAAAGTCATAATGATAAAATGAACTAACATCAAAAAAACAAAAAACAAAACTGTTGTGAATTGAATTACTTTTTGCCTCTTTGATTTCCTCATCTTTCTATATTTATATTTGTTTTTCTGTAATGTATTTTTAACATCAAAAGTTTCCCTTTTTATTTCTTTATTAACTGAGAATACACTTGATTTTGTGCCAGCTATGTATGACAAGCTCTGTTAAGAATTGATCATTCAGAACCCATAAGTGAATTTATTATAATCATTTATTATTACCTTTGAGACTCTAGTTGCAGACTCAGGTTTGTTAGATTCCACATGAGTCACTTTGTTTTATAGTGACCTTAGATGAAATAATCAGTCTTACATTAAAATTTGGGGTCACACTATGGGAATAAAATAATGAAAAAAACATAAATTAACACCACCATTAGCTAACAAACATGTTAGATAAAATGTGCAAATGGAGCTAGGCAAGGATGAGTCTGTATTGTGGAGAAGTCAGACATATGATTGCTAATTGTCCTAAGGAAAAGAAAAAAATGCTGTGAGAATAATTTATTTGATTTAAAAGCTCTTCTCATTCAAGCTAGTGTGGTCTGAGGTTTCACCCATCACATGGCTGCACCTGGTTCTTACTTTTGGATCCTTAGGTGGTTCGTTGTATAGTGGCTGCAGCACACTATATTGGTGCAGGCTCCCAACGTAGCATCAGGATCGGTATAAAACTGTGATAGTTTTGAGTTAGTGGAACTTTTCATCCTCCTAAAATTCCTTTAAAAATTAAATTTCAAATTTTATGTGTTGACGAGTGTCCCTTTGGCAGAGGTCTTTTGGAAGTTGCTATTCTAAATTGGTTGCCTTCATACTAATGGAGTATTTTTACATCTTTATTCCTACAAATATTTAATTAGGCAGCAAAAAATTGATGTCTTGGGTTTCAAGTTGATTTGATTTTTGCTTACAGCTTGTAGTTCCTGCTGCTTTCTCTAAATCTAACCCAGTTATCAAAGTAACAGAAGACCAAATGCCTACAATAATTCCAACAGAAATGGTAAGTCTCTCAGAAGAACTTGTCGAGGACAAGAACCACTGATAGAGCCTTTTTTGCTAAAAAGAGAAGCATTCCTACTGATTACAAAATAGGGCAGATGGTGTGTTTCGTGACATAGAATATCTGCCTCAGGGTTTTGGAATTTGAAATTCAAAAATGTATTGCTTGGAAGGCATATCGTACTGAGGATAGTAATTGGGCACCTGCTGCTGATGTCCATGCTCACCGCTTGTTATCATTATTTCATATTGCCCAACCAAACACTCTGCATCTGCACTTTAGGAGGCAAGGGTCTGTTGTGAATCTTATTATTTTGTGTTCATACTCGACTTGCACATATCTTTTTGTTATGCTTTTTTCTTTATTTTTAATGTTAATTTTTGTTATGTCATTCAACCTCATTTTGTGAGCCCTTTTCACTATTTGTGCCACAGTTATCCATTGTTGTTCACTTTTTATTAGGATGGTTGCTAATTACATGACTGACAAATGGTGACTGTTATTACAGGTATTCAATAACCTTTGGAGTCTTTAAAAAATGTGTGTTTTTTATTGGTTAAGGTTTGCTGGAAAATTAGTTTGGTTTTGATCTTTCCTTGATTTATTGTTTAACAAATTTGTCTCATCCTCAGGCTTTCTTAGCTGGTAAACTGATCCTTGGTAACTGACACTGTCTGTCTTACATAATCCAACAAACTCATGACAGTCACACTAGAATGAGATATCACTGTTCTGTCTCTCAGAACCTGTTGTTAAGCTTCTGTCTTCACTTGCCTTCAAATAATTTTATCCTCCCTTTCATACAATGTGATTTTTGTTTCGAGGTTCAACTCACCAGAAATGTCAGTTATGGTCTGCTAGTGAGACGTTACCAATTGTACCGTATACATCAGAATTAAGACCAACCTTTTCTTTCTTGACAAGTTCTTACTTTAACTTTCTGAAATGGATTGTACCATGTTATGCTGTGGCTTAGCTTAAATTGAGTACAATGTTCCAAAGTGAATTGGTCCCTGATCTTAGATACTGAATTTTATTTTCTACTTATAGTAAATTCCAAAACAGGCAGAACCATCTCAGCTCATTCCAAAACAGGCAGAACCATCTCAGCTCAACTCACAACTCAATTTATATAATGAATGTTTTGCATGGATATGGCATGTATTACACTAAACTCATATCAGACATTGACAATTTTAAAGCATTTTATACAGTGTCACACAAATCCACAATTCATATCAAAAGAACATCTCAGTCAAATTTGAAATTATTAAAGGTATTTATGTTAACATATATGGAAACATCATTGCTTTATTTTGGTGAAAAAGTATATTTATTATTTAATATCTCTAAAATCTTGATACAGAGACTGAGGTGTCCTGCAACTTGCAGCACAATTAACAACACCCAAGATTTCACTGTTTTGCTTAAAGATAACACATATTTGGGAGTATAACCTGTGACTGTCTTGCATTAATTAGATATTGATTCAAATAACTCGTGCTGAGAAATTTTTGAAATAACCACAATACATTATTTGAAATGAATTCATTCAAAATGTATTGCAACCAGAACACAAAGGCATTTTTTCATATTTTATGAAATTTCATTGCTTTAAATTTTAGATTCATAATGTATTCTGCTGAATAATGCGTTAGTTTAGACAATGTTACATATTACCAGGGAAACAAAATGTATGGTAAGTGACCAGAATTACAAAGAGTACTAGCAAACACAGGATAAGAACCATAGTTGAGAGCAGCTCACATTAATTATTTGAGAAGACCTTCTGGCAGGGAAAATCTTTGGGTACACCAGAATAAACGAGAGAGAGAGAGAGGCCTTGGCATACTGGCAGCAGCCCAGCCAAAATTATACAAGTTGGCAGGTGGCATGAAAGGGTTTCAAAGTGGGACAGATGGGACTATACTGCCTGTTATGAACAGTACTCTAGAAACGTTTGCGACTGATGGTCCTTTTCAAACATACATACATACATACCCTTGAAGTAAATACAGAGTAAGGTTTAAATGCTGTTTTCCTGTTAGGCCCAATTGAGCCTTGAGTTGGACAATGAATTGGAGTACGATTCAGCTTATTGTGATTTTGTGAGGAGAGTTAGGTTTGACATGGTTTACTGTTTGACATGTCAACCCTAAGGGAAATGAAAGTTTTAACAACTGGTCTGAGACAAAGTTTGGGGGAGAAACATTTAACGGACCCCACTGGAATGCCCTGATTTAAACAATAAAACACAGGCAGGAGAAAGTGTCAATCATTATTCTTTATCTAAATCTTGCAAGAGGCACCAAGTGCATATCTCATTAGCAACATGTTACAAAGAAAAAAGTGTCCTCTATGCTATATTAATGCAATTCATTGATTAGGTCACTACTCAAAAAAGGAATTCATGACATAATCAGAAAACTTTTAGCATGATTGGTTACACCCAGTTGCTAATGGGACATGACAAATACTGATACCTTAACTGACTATAATTTAAGTTTGGGGTGTACATGACTTTTTAAATGTATCATTTTTATTCTTATTTTAGGAGACATGTGAATTTCCTTACAGCTTCATCCTGTTTTGAACAAAAAGGACAAAGACCTAATTGTTTATGATCCAGCTAGGTACAAAAACAGGAAACTTATTACTAAGCGAAAATATAGAAAATTGATTATGTCATAAAATATAACATTTTCTTTTAGGAGTTATATAAAATAATAAGAAATGCATTTATCATAGTGAATAATAAAATAACCACATCAGCTTAAAAGCATAAGCTCAGAAGGATATGAGACCTAGACACATGCTAGGTGCACATTGGACCAGGATTGAAATTCATCTCTTACAAGTTGCTCTTTTCTTTGTTTTGACTCTACACTCTTAAAAATAATGGTTCTTTAATAGCATTTTATTGGATTGTGTGGCTCCTTGTAGAACCATTGTTTAACAACGAAACATTTCCATTCAGGGGAGGGTTATTTGCACATGAAATTTGGTCTTAAGGCTTTGGATAGGTTTCTAATATGTGGACAAAACAAATATTTAGTGTATAGTAGGCTACCCAGCAGGAGACGAACAGACCAAGAACACCTAAACGTAGTCTGTGTTATTGTGTTCATCAAGGCTCCTTTTAAAAATCAAGATCCCAGTGGCATTTCACAAGTCTGTTATCACCTATTTATGGCTATTTAGGGAAGCTTACGGATCTAAATGAATAACTCTTTCTGGAACCTTTATGTGGACAGTTCTTTGTGAAACCAAAAATTATTCTCCTGTGGAATCGCTTTGAAGATTGGCTTTTGCACCTTTATTTTTAACAGTGTTCCTTTATATCTTGTCTCATTTGATTATTTTTTAAATATTTTGAGTTTTTGACTATTCTTCCAGCTTAAGTTGCTAAATGGAGGTACCTTGATTACAAACATGGTATTCTAATAATATCCAACAGCTAATCCTAAAATAAAAGTATTCATTATGGAGAAGCATAGTCATGCAGGGGTAAGCACTACAACTTCATAGATCTAGGGTTTGAATTCCACCCCGGTCACTCTCTGTTTGGAATTTGCCTGGGTATACTGGTTTCTTCACTCGTCTCAAAGATGCAGATGTCAATTGATGGCTGTAAATGTGCACGTTATGAGTGTGTGTGTACTGTGATTGTGTGCATCAAGAGTTGGAGTATGCTTTGTGCCCGATGCTGTTGGAACATGGTCCCACTCCCTGCTACCACGTAACAGAGACTCAGAAACTCATGTCAGAAAGAATGATAGTTTTAGAATGTTTATGTATAATTTAGAAGTGTGCATTTATGCTCAAGATAACATGAAGATCGCATAATGTTAATTGAATACTTGGCACACTTCAGAGATTCTCTTCCTGAAGTCACAGAGCGATTCCAGATGGATTGTGGCATTATGCCACAATCTCTACGTGCCTCTTTGTCCTTTATCTTTGTCAGCACATGGCTTTCTTTATACTAATATACAGTAGCTGAACATAAACAGCTAAAGGTCTCTAACTATAAATGCAGTAGGCATCCTCTATAGCAGATAAGGCCTTAGGAAGACTTTTTCAGATTCCCATTGCTCAGCTTAAAAGTAACATAATGGTCATACTGATTATACAGAAGAAACTAAATCAGATTTAATGAAAATTACTTTTTCAAAACCCAGTTTATATAAGCTAAGTTTGCTGTAATCACTTTTCTGCTCAAATGGACCTGGTTTAATGATTCAACACCAATCTTCATCAGAAGGTTACCAATTAAACACTGCAATCCACTTGAAGGAATATTCCCTAGGCTGACATTACATTAGCTGTCTTGTGATTCATTTGGTCGAGATTGTTGGTTACAGTATATGGAGAAAAACGTAAAAAACTGCCAGATGTATGTGGAGCAACAGATTAGTACCAAGATGTTGTTACATATCACCAGTGCCTTCTGACAAAGTGAAGTTGCTGCTAACTATTGAAAACTATCATTCAAGTTGCACAATGTGAATTAAAGCAGTTGGCAGGTGTGCTTCACTGACTATGATGCAAACAAAAGAATCAGTTTTCATATGTGTCAAACACTGTTTTACTGTTTAATTCATTTCAAAGTACAAAAGCTAAAAATTGGAAAGACATTAATATTAGCCAATTGAAAATGATATATCCAAACATTAATAGTCATTAGTAGCATGACCTACTATTGAGGTGGAAGTAACAGCAACATTTTTATTAAGAAGTAACATCTATACAAGCACAGTGCCCCGTCTACTTTTTCTGCTTTACTTTGTAAATATTCTAGTGAACTGTTTTCACATCTTTTCATGAATTGTAGCAGGTGTGTACGTGTGCACAGGTGGAAGGAGGACCCCAGAACTAATGGAAACATCAGGATGACACAGAGCAGTAAAATGTCCCACAAAGAACCTCCAGTAAGAAGACTGAGCCAAAATTGCAGCAGTTGGTCTCCTGCATTTGATGGTGTGATAGCACAAGGACCATTATGTCAAGAACGTCCAGTATGCACTGTGGGCACTGGATAGGCCTTAGCCTATAACACTTGCAAGAGCAAGTGTTTTCCGACCCTTGGAAAACAGGAGTCTTCAGGCCTGACCAGGCCCTAAAATGTGAACTTTTAAAGTTCTAAAAATGCTTTAAAGTCTTATACTACCATAAAAATGACCCACAAGAGGGAGAACTGCAAACATCTGCTCCCACAAGAATATATATTAAAAAAAACAGGATTTATTCATAAATAAATACAATAAAAGATCCAAAAAAATCAAAAAGGAGTCGTCTGAAAGGCAATCCTAGGTAAGCAAGTCACGGTTTTTGCAAATACAATGAATATGAAGTTAGAAGTAAATACTGTATAAGCAACTTTTTTTGAGGGTTTCTTTTGGATTCTTTTGTGATTTAGATTGCCCACCTAACATTATTGAGATTTATTTGTTTAAAATACCCAGGCTATTGGGAAGATACGCAACCTAGAAGACTGTGCTAGTACCCTGATAGCTTTCAAGCAAATCAAAAAATGTAATGGATCAGAATGTTTTAATCATTTGGCAATCTAAGATTTAACTTTAATTCCTATAGCTGACAGTGTAGTGAGTAGTGAAGAATCAACAGCAATTCAAAAGAAAGGTCACACTTTATTAGTAGGATCCGCAGTACTGATGATGAGGACTAGCAACTGGTAAGAACTATTAAACTCAAAGAAATGTGATCAGAAGAATCCATAATACACATTTGCAGACTTGAGATGGCTGAGTGCTTCAGAAGCTTAGGATTGGCCTAGAAGTATCTATTCTTTGGTAGGTAGACTATTGGAAATATGATAAAGATGGGCAACAACCTATTGTAACATCCTCAGAACATCAGGTGGAAGCACAGATTGTGTAAATGTGATGTAAGTGCAGCCCCTTGTCCCGTTAGTATGAACTGTTTGGGTTCTGAGCTTCCACCCTAAATATACAGGGTGGCGCAGGGAAATGGGTAATATTTGGAACTAGGTGTTGGCGACCCTGGGACGTTGGCAGTTCTTTGGGACAAATGCCCCTTGCCATTAGTTATAATAGAGCAGTGGAGTGGTGCGCAATGAGTGTTCGCGAAAGCCTTTTATAAGACTGGTGATAGTGTGACTGTTGCACAAAGGGAATTTCAGAATCATTACCAGTTAGGATGTCACGATTGTGTTCTGTCTGCTCATGCAATTACAACATGGGTGCGTAATTTCGAGGAAACAGGTTCAGCCTTAAAAAAGATGTCCCCTGGTGGAGCCACTTCACATATTGCCCTACAATCGATTCCAGCTATTCGACGATTGTTTGGAAGGCACGTCATTTCATGCAACAGTGACATTCCATGGCCTCCGAGATCCCCAGATCTCACTGTTTGTGATTTTTTTCTGTGGGGACATCTTAAAAGCCAAGTATACTGCACACGTCCTGCAACCATTGCTGAATTAAAAGGAGGATAGAAGAGGAAATCACTGGCATTCCTCTTAACATGTTACATCATGCAATACAGAATTTCCACAACAGGCTGTAAGAATGTGTTTGGAGAAATGGACAACACATTCATAGTATTTTCTTCAAGGCATAAAATGAATTTTGAATGAATACTGGTTACCATTATTAATTATAAATTGCATATCTTGTACAATACATTATCATTAAATGTGTTTTGTAATGTGTTTATTCGTACATTGAATGCCAATTGAAAATTTCCCGTTTCCCCGCGCCACCCTGTATATTGTGACTTTGAAGTGCTGAGAGACCAGTGGCAGGAGAAAGCTATATAACTTTCTAGGGGTGTCAGTTACCATGGAATTGGTTTTGTTATTTTCCTGGAATCAGCCTGATTCATCTATAAAGTAGCCTCTTAGCCATAGGCCAATTGAGCTTAGAGTTGAGAAGTGAATGAGGCAAGGCCTCTGGCTAGAAGGGGAGGTAGTGAGGCCAGAACTTGACAAGAGAAGGAGGTAAACCAAATTAATTATAGGGTCATCAAGAAGCCAATAAATTAAACTAAACCAAAACAGTGAATCAATTTAAAAAGACAAAAAACAATCTACATCTAGAAACACACAGAAGTTTTCAGGAGCCAAACTAATAAAATTAAGATTTCCCCTAACCAAAATAAAGATTCTTTTGTGGATATCCCAAAGCTAAGATGAACTGAATGTTGGGTTGCCGGCTTAAATAGTTACCACCTAATTAAGTCACACAAAGAGTTAATATTGATCACACAGTAGCAACTAACATGGCGAAAGCAAGCAATTGGTGATGATGTGAGATCACCATCAAAAATATAAAATTAAGTAAACAATTCTAAAAACAAACAGTAACAAAAAATGCATAGAAAATGCACAAAAGGTAGAAATACTGATGTTAGCAACATAGTTCTTGGGTGGACCAGCTACACCATTAGTCAGACAAAAACTCAACACTTGTGTAATGAGAATCAGAACTAAAGAGATGCTTTTATTTTTTCTCTGCTATTTTAAGTTTTGTGTTACCTCCTTGATCATCCCACAGAGGTGCACCGTGCCACAATTATCACATCCAGAATACTTGCATAACAACCAAAAACACATCTGCTGATAATGAAAATAAACTGCTCATCAAGTAGATGGTTCAAAGTGTTTGAAGTCCTACCTGTGAAATTTCTGAAATCCTTCCCAAATGGCTGAACATCTGACAATCTAAATTTAATAAATTTGCCAAAAATGAAGTTGTCGCCTTGATGTTACACATTGGGTCTAATGAAATTTGTTTTCAGCAATCTGATGTGTTAAAGGGCATTTTATATTTAGTTTGCTCCTTCTTCTCAACATGAGCAATTTCAGAGAATGATGAGGAAATCCAGATTCCCCAAGCAATTTCTTCTTTTTTTCCTGAAGGGTTCTAGAAATGTCTTAGAAGAGACAAAAAACAGTAAAAAGCTGTAAGTGCTGAAGACTGTCCATAGTATTGAGGTTTTTATAAGGAGAAAAGAAGCTGTTCCTACACATAACATGATCTGTGGATGTTACAAAGGAGGGACAAGCAAGAAAGGGGCAGTTCTGTAATAGTCTTTATGGAAGTCAGAATTATGCCTGTGAAAGTTTCCAGGCATCTGTTATATTAAAGAGTGACCCAACTCTGCTCTCCTGAGCGGTGACTACAAAAGAAATGCAATTTGGAAGTAATGTTTTTATTGTACAGGCTATTATAAAGCAAATGACAAAACAGAAAAAAACTATACAGTATTATATAGATAACATCTAGTCTACATTCTTTAAACTGCTGGTTAGTAACCTGGACTTCAGAGTGAAATAATAGCTTTATTTTCATAAAGATCTTGCCTTTTTAAGGAAGCTTGTTTCCACTTCATCTCTACCCTAAAATAAAACAACAGATATGTCTAGTTGAATGTTTAGAGGACCTATGGAGCAGTGTGTTGTGTCTTTGCCTGGGTTTTATTCCCATTTTGGTAACTGTCTGCTTAGAGTTGTCCTGTATGGAAGAATATTTCAGACAAAATTAAATAAATGCACTGTGAAATGTAACCATTAAAAAAAATGAACAAAATGAAATGTGAACATAAATAATTAAATGTGTCATGAAATATGCTTTTAGTTGCTTATTTGATTATGTACTTATTTCATGAATTCTTCCTATCTTCATTTCCGTGGTACCACACACATGTAGAAATATGCCTTGAAATGAAAACTGTCATTTTCACCAGTCAAAACTGAAAGGGTGGACTCTAACGAGTATTGTCTATTGACTGGTGAATCGTTAGTACAGTGTGCGTAAATTTTTGGCAATCAAATACTGAATTTAATTCCGGTAATTCAGAAGCAGCGGGATGATGAATTCAGGTATTCTTTAATTAAATTATCTGCTTCATGCATAATTCTTGATAATTTTTTGCTATTCATATTTGCCATGGACATGCATTGTAACAACTTTTCACAGGCATGTGCAAAGTTGTGAATGTGAACACTCCCTCTACCAACAATTAACTAACCAAAACACATTACTCACTAGATCCCACCCTCTGACCATGCAGGTCATGTCTGGTTGAGGAACATGCACTGGTACAGTGCATTGCTGCACCCACCACATGATGAAACACCTCGGGATCCAGGTTGGCAACTCCCCAGGCAGACACGTGGTCCAGTCCCACCCTCCACAAATGACCATCTATCTGCCGCAGCCAGGTGTTACGTGGGTTTCCCCTTGGCCTAGTTGAGCTTCTCAGGTACTCAGCAATGAGGAACCTGCAACCCTCAGGGTATCAAGTCACATGGCCAAAGTGGCGTAACTGACACTCCTTCACAATGCAGGTAATGTGCCTCATTTGAGACTCCATGAGCAAGCGTTCATTCAAAACAAAGTCAAACCAATGGTACCCAAGGATTCTCCAAAGAGACACAGTACCGAAGAAGTCCAGTCTTCGTTTCAGGTCACTGGAGGGCGTCCATGTCTCTGTACCATATTGCAAAACAGGAAACACCGGGACTCTTAAGACTTGGAACTTTGTCCTTTTGGAAAGATATTGGGAGTGCCACACACTCAAGTTCCAGTGAACACATGACCCCCCCCCCATGCTCTCCCAATCCGTCTACTGGATTCATAGGAAGAGTCACCAGAGACATGAATGTTGATGCCGAAGTGAGTAAACCTCTCTGCAAGGTCAACACTCTCTCCACAGACAGATACACTGCTGATAGCTGTGCCCAAGAGGTCATTAAAGGTCAGGATCTTGGTTTTTATCCAGGAGGTTTGCAAGCCCAGACACTCGGACTCCTCGCTCAGTCTCTCGAGAGTCCCAATCACAGCCTCCATTGACAGCATTGTCGAATAAAGCGAAGTTCAGTGAATCTTTCTTCACCAACAGATGCCCCACAGCTGCTGGACCTCACAACCCTAACCGACACCCAGTCCATGCAGCATTGAATAGAGTAGGAGCAAGAACACATCCGTGACAAACCCCAGAATCAACTGTGAAAAACGAAGAGGTTCTGCCTCCACTTTGCACTGCACTCACAGTACCAGTGTACAGGCCAGCCTTGACATCCAACAACTTCGTCTCAGAATGTCCCACAGGGCAGCTCGATCAACTGAGTCAAACGCTTTACGAAAATTGGCAAAGGCTGCAAAGAAACTCTGCTTATATTCGAGTTTGTGCTGCATGAGTACCCTCAGCGCCAGGATGCGGTCAATGATAGACTTCTTAGGAATAAAACCAGACTTGCTTTTGAGTGTGAGTGATAGTAGCCTATGATGTCTACAGTCACATAATTGGTTTGTGCTTTGTACCCAGTGCTGTCAAGGCAGTCTCTTGTTTCCTTAAGCAAGAATCAGATTAAGTGTGGTTTAGTAATGGATTTATTGTACTTTGTTAAATTTGCAGTAATGTGAAAATGATAATTTGTGGAAACTGTTCAATGATTATAGCTTGGGCAAAAGACACCATTTTTTCAGGTGAGTGCTTTTTAAACAGAGATAAACATTAGCCAGATGTATTATCATGCCTTTTATTATTTAAATTCATAATGCTGGCAATGTTTTGTACAGTTAGTCTCAAATTGTTAAATGTTTCATTATTTCACTTGGACTTTGATGCTTCATATTTTCCTAACAGCCACTTTCCATTTTCTGGTTTTCTTCAGCAGAAATTTCCTGAGTGACATATGGTGCAATTTTTTTCATTTTTCTTCATCTATCCAGTGCTAAAATTGTAAGTAAACAAATTGAGTTTTGCAAGATTGAAAATTAGATGCAGTGTTAACATTCTATAGTTCTAGCCATACACATCTTGTGCCTAAAAACATTAGCACATTAAATTCATTAATTCATTCATATAAGAAATGCAATGCTCCTTAAATAATGCTACCAACATGTTAATGTATTTCTGTATTATAAAAAGCATTTTACAATTTTTAGTAACTGTACAAGGTTTGCTTTGTTATTTAATTATCCATAGGTTCTTTATTGTATTTGTGTATCACGAAGACAAAATAGACTTAGTTGTTGTTTGCTCCATTTTCTCTGGAGATTTTCATTTTAAATTTGCAGAATGTTTCAGACTCAGTCGAGCATTCATTTTCCATCTTCATAATGCTTAAAATGAAGTTACATTAAAGCTTCTGGGAGGATATGACAATCTACATTTAAATTTCCTTACCTCCTACTGCTTATCGTGAATCCAGCTGTGTTGCACTCTAAGGGTGTGGCTTCTTGTACATACAATGTGTTGAAGGAAAGAAAAACACAAACAAATGTTAACTAGTCATTATTATCATTAGTTTGCATCTGTACTCACTCAAAAAACAGCTGTTAAAAGTTGAGGGCAATGCAAAGTGGCAGAGCCTGAAGATGTTCTTGTTCATTCAGCTAAGTTTTCTTTGATGTGATACCTACTGGCAGGGTTGTGTACTGAATTCAACATCTTTGACAGCCGTCAGCCCCACTGACCAGTAGTTTCCATTTTAGTATTTGAAAAATAAAGATAAGAAAAATAGATTTCCACACCTTCTGCGTTTGAGCCAGTGGATCAGAGTGTACTGCCAACAACTATCTAAATCAATGCCATGTCAGCAGGTTCTTTAGTCCCAAGGTCACTCAAACATCTGGCCCCACAGTCTTGTCCTTTGAGGTTTGTCACTGGGCAGCATCTGTTTATAGATCCCTCTCAACCTCCTTTTGATTACTTTGACAGCAAAAAGAAGCTTCTATTACCATGTACATGCAAACAGATGCACATATTTCAAAAACACTTTGGTTTCAGTGTGTAAAACACTTTATGAATTATAAGAATATTTTATTCAGTCAATGCTTTAAAGTGCCTTTAAGTATTATACCACATATATACGCCTTTAATACATTGACATGTATCTTATAATAAAATCAATCAGTAAGCCTGTCACAAGAGTAGTGAGACAACAAAGGAAAACAGATAATGGCTTTAGAGATTAAAAAAACAAACGATCTTTTAGAAAAAAAGGATGACCTGGTTGTTTTCTTCCTCTTTTCACACTGTCTAGATAATGGATGTAATATTTTTAACAGAAGGGGTGCCTCGGTTTTCAAAGTTGTATAGCTTGATCACTGTATGGTCGTAGATGAGCATCTTGTTCATTATGTAAGGGAAAAGCAATACTGTAAAGGATACAAGTTAATACTGCGGTTGGGAACATGTGCTGATGAACCACCAGGATTGGGACCTGAGTGCAGTTGGTGACACCTCAGCACCGCACTGGACCAGTGTGTGTTTTTTTATGGTGGCTGGAGTGCCAGTCCTGCCACTAACCCCCATGGCACTTCAAACATTTAAAAGCCTGTACAGCAGCTGTCCTACTCTTTGTCTTTTATTACCGGCCCCAGGCATGGCTAAATCTCTTGGCACAAACTCTTGTCTCACGGGATGTGAGTTCTTGATATTTTTTAGTTTATAATTTAAAACCGGAATAAGAATATGAAAATCTAATATCATCTTATTAAAATTTGATAAATTGTAAAAAGAATGGTACCAAACATACAGTATATATGTAGGTTTTAAAATAATCCCAGTTTAAAGCGTGACAAAAAAAAGTCACATAAAATCATTGCACAAAATCGTTGCACTTTTAGGCTTAGGATTTTATATATAGAGAGTAGATATATACTGTATATAGAGGTGTGGGTGGGGATAAATGGTAGAAGAACAAACAAAAAATATATTACCTTTTCGATTCTGGGTTTATTCCCAATCTACCAAGAAGAGTAACTAGTCCACCCACTCACAATCCAAAAACATTTTATCAATACCAAAACAACTGTCCCCCACATCTTTCAAATACGCTCTTCACCTCTCTCACCATTCTGACTGCACTATGTCCTTGCCAGTTGAAGGTTTGTGTTCTGCCAGAGATAGAATGGTTTTCTAGTTTAAAAACAAAGGATTAGGCCCAGGACATGAATTTGCAAACCAAAAAATAGCCAAAGTTTAAAACCAAGGAAGATAAATTAGCATGCAACTAAACAAGTATTTAACTAAGAAATTAATTCTGAAGAACTAAGATAAGAAGACTCTGAACCAAAAAAATCTTTAAAAGAAGCACTCGCGAAACATTTTTTTTTAATCGATAAACTTGGAAAATAACAAGCAGTGCATCAACATCTTTTATACTGGAAACTCACTGGTGTGACAGGCAACAATTTATAGAATTCACATCATGGTAATGGGCAGCCCTCTTGAAACAAATAGTTATAGAGGCAAAACTGCAAAGTCAAAGACAAAAAAAGATGTAATGCCTTATTTTGGAACAGTTACAGACAAGGACTAGAAGAAGGCCAGTGAGAAAAGAAAATATTGCAAAATGTTATTACAGGTTGATTATCCCTAATCTAAAAAGCCTTGGACCAGAAGTATTTTTGATTTGGGATATTTTTGGATTTTGGAATATATGCATTTAGATAATGAAATATCTTGGATACATACGTGATCAAGTAAGGAAATGCAGCCAAACCAGCTAAATGATGATTAATGTGTACTAGCCGACGCCCGCCGTAGCTTACGGCGGTGTAAGAATAGGATTGGAAAATGGTGAGAAATGAATTCTGAAATCAAGAAGAAATAAATACTTCTTGAAAGACGCAGTTGTGAAATCAGGCTTTCCGAATTTACATACTATGGCCATGGCATCCTGATAGTTTTGTTGCATGTATCTTGGACTTCCTGGAAATATGGACAGTAATATGATCATTTTGCCTACACATACATTGTTATTTTCAGCATTTGCTTGCAGTGCGTCCGATAGTCCATTCTATTGTTCCACGCGCAGATCTTGTTGATGTAATCTGAGATAGTTGAGATGTGCGCCCTCTGTTTTAACATACGCATCTACGACATACTGTTGAATTAGTTTGCCGCTGGAGTGCAAAAGACTAAATGTATTCCTCATTGCTAATCTGTACACGTAAAATTGGCATTGAGTAAGCCTTATTCGCTTGCCGGTTCTTTTATCGGGAACATGTTGTAAATCTTTGTGCCAGCCAATGTCTGCATATGGGAATAAAAATGGGTAAACCATAGGATCGCAATTCATATTGAGTGTGGAAATCTGTTTACAGGAGTTGCCTATGGGATACATGCAAATGTCCCTTTCGGCAGGCGGTTCACCATCTTCTCCGACGAAAATCACTGCAACATCGGTGTGACATGTCTGGGCACTGTATCGTCATAAATCCTGCCTAGGGTTTTCCTTAAAAACCATTCGTACAGATGCTGTTGGATTGGACTGAGCGATTTCATGCATGTGTTTGTATGATTTAACGAAGGGGTTGATGATTCTGAGCATGGAATCTAGCCGGAAATGTAAATTTTCTCTGCATGCAAAGTTTGCTTTATTTTGTAAGCGTACATCAGTAGCTTGCACTGTGTCAGTAACATACAACTGTCCATATCCTGGAGAGGTAGAAGTGTTAGCGTATAGTGGAGAGATCGGGTGATAAATTTGCCCGTGTATTTTAAAACAGTATGGTCCGTGGCCAGGAGGTTGAGTTATCTGTGCACCCATGGAAGCAAACACTAGAGAAGAGTTGTATTCTTGAATGTGTTCACGATAATTTTAGCTTCTGATGTTTGCTGTGTAAGAAGCTGTTGTAAAGACACAGGTGGCTCCCGCAAAGGTGGTAAAGCTACTTTACCGTTGTGGCAGCACCTCGAGTACTTGTTGGACGTATTACACTCAGCAGGCCAGTATAGTGCATGACAGTGTTTGCACTGCTGGTCTGGAGTCCCAATGTTTTACTCTTGGACGGGAAGACAGGAATTAGGTGAAGAAGTACCTGAGGTAACGGGAAGAGGATTGTGTTTATGCCTGCTGAGACTGCATTGGTTTGTAAACGTTGCTTTGCAGATGTCGCATTGCAAGAGTTGTGAATGAGTTTTGTTGTGCTTAGTCAGACAATCCTGTGTAGTGAACTTCTTATTGCATTTCTGGCACTCATATAGTTGTTGGGAAGAATGCCTTTTCTTGTGTTTAGCAAGTGAGGTTCGCCTTTGAAAAGTTTTGTTGCAGGAATCGCATTGGAAGAATGTGTTACTGGAGTGGGAGTCAGGCAATTTTTCAGCGGAGTGAATTTTTGTGTATTTGTGACGATAGTTCTGTGTTGTGAAACATTTTGTGCAAATGTGAGACTGAAACAATTTGTCATTGCAGTGAATTTTCTTGTGTTTGGCAAGGCGCGGGGAACGCAGTAGTCTGAAGGAGGAATAGGAATCGAGAAAAGCAGCGTGGAGGTGTATGGGAGGCCTCAGACAGTGTGGAGAAGGGTTTGGAAGAGCAGGAGTAAGAATCGAGAAATGCCGTGTTGGTTGCGTGTGGGCAGGGCCGGTTTTGAAGAGGAGCCGCAGGCAGCGTGGGGAAGAGTTTGGAAGAGGACGAATAGCAATCGAGAAATGCTGTGTCGGCTGTGCTGAACCAGAAGAGAAATATATATAAGAGATAATTAATTTCATCACCAAGCTGTTAAAAGAATGTGAATTGACATGGCAAACATATTAAACCTCAAAAGTGATGAATATGATGTACAAACTCTGTTGCAGTTCCCTTTTAAGAGGGCCAGTGCTGCATATTTGCAATGTAGAACTTTTTTGTTTTTTCTTTATATGGGTCCCACTTGGTGTCCAGAGTGAGTGCCCCTTACCATACCTAAACAGCGCCCCTTGGTGTCAGGTTTACGCAGTCAGTATTATGAGGCATTGAGGAGTTGTCAGGATCCCCTCAGTGTCTGGGGCTCACCACTCGGATAACAGTGCCCTCGGAGGCCACCTATTCTCTAAATCAGTTGACTATCATCTGCCTGGTGTGGATTTTTTTTTTGAAAATGGGTGCTGCACAGCATTTTTGAACTGCCACACAGGTTTTATTGTTTTTTATCCCCAATGCTGCATTTGTCCTGCACAACGCTTCTTGTGGGACTCCCGTGATAGTCGATTGAATGATAGTGCTTTGTGGGTGTCACTGCTTCATGAGGGACCCCCAACCCCAGTCCTCTATTGCTTTTCCTAGCTTTGATGCACTTCATGGGGACAACTGAACCACCTTACCCACCCCACCCACCAAGTCAAACAAAGGTTGTTGTTCATATACTATAGCTTTCTGGTGCTCAGTGTTTCACTGGGGTCCAGATCCCCCCCCACACTTATAATAAATAAACTTGTTTGGAATCTACACACGTTATTAACACAAACTCAGCAGTAAAAACAAATTACAGGCAACATACAGTAAGTTGTATCATGTTGCCAGCATTTGGAGCATTTTGGATTAGGGATACTCAACTTGTATTAGGAAAGCAATGAAACATAAAACCAAAACAAAAAATGAAAATTAAAGTCAAAAGGCAAAGCAAGGATTAAAATCCAGTAACAAAGTCAAAGTACAAACAAATCATGATTAAAGGTTTTAGAGTTCATCCCAATGCTAGGATGCAGACTGAACAGTGCCACCATGTTTAATACTGCTTAGGGAATGAAGTCATGCATAAAGATGCATTAGCCATGCCCCTGCAACACCCACAGCACACATAGAAAGCACATTAACAAAAAATGAATTAAAGGAAATAAAGTAACAGGATAGTTCCATGCCAGACTAGGGGGTGGCAAGGTGCACTGACTTCCTCTCTCAAATCTCTGCAGACCATCCACGGGAAATCCCTACACGGTTATGGCACCTATGATGTCATCACTTCCAGTTCCAGCGCATGTGATGACGACACCTCCGATCCCGATGATGTCACTTTCCGGTTCTGACATATATACTGACGTCACTTCTGGTCCAGACGACATCACTTCCGGACCCGGTCCCAATGATGTCACTTCCTAGCTCAGCCTTTAAAGCAGCCTTCAACAGCCTACAATCGGTTCTGTTTTGGACACTGACCTGTGAACAACTCTCAAAATTACTCATTTGCACCCAATAATAATATAATATATGGGTGGCTGCCCCAAACCTTTTTGATGTCTTTGGATTCTTCTTATGACAATATCAAAAGGTCAAAAAGCTAATTAAGAAAGAAGGTGCTTAAAGAAACTTACAAAATAATAGACAATTAATCACTTACCAAAATGTAAAATAAAAAAAAATAAGGTCTAAAATATCAGAGACAAAACTAAATGGTCAAGCAACCACAAAACAAAGCTAAACCAGAAAGACAAACTGCTTAACAAAGAAAATTCTTTTCAATGACACTGCAGAAACTGAAGTGAAATGCCGCATCATTTAAAGGCCTTATAATACTACAAAGAAAACTAATTGTATCACCGAGGCTTGTTGATTAATAAAGAACCTCCACCATCAAAAACACTTTCACACTTAATTGTATAATTAATAAAACTCAGAGAGAAGTGGTTAATCTCTTTTATTAGTTTAACACAAGGTGATTGACCAAAAAGAAACAATAAATAAACAAAAGGAAAGAAAATTTAAAAAAACATTAAAAACATATGATAGAACTATAAAATAAAGCGTAGGGGTGACAATTTGAAAGGTGTGTGACAATCCTGTGGCCAACAGAACTTTCTCTGGTGGACCCAAATCTTCATCTGTGTACTTTTGAACCCAATACAGAAAGAAAGGATCGGGTGTGATTAGCAAATCTGACACTAACAGTTCAGCATAACAGGACTCCATGTTTAACCTATGAAAACGTTGGGCTGCCATCTTGCAGGTTTGGGAAACTCTCTCCATACACTTTCAAATAGTTCATTGCCCATGGCGTAATTACTTCCTGGGCACTCTATCAATGTCTTTGTTTCATAGCTCTGTAACGGCCAACTACCCATACTAACATTATAATATACTCCTCTTATAATGCTGTTATTAGATAAATGACCCCCTATAGTTGTCAATTTGAATAACCCTTATCATGAAATATGCAATCCCTTAGTGGCTGCTAACACCAAACACAATTATAGACCATACCAGGTCCATACCCTTGCCAGTCTGACACTTTCTCACGATATTTTTATAGTAATACCTAGAGGTCAGAGTGAATTATAATGACTTTTGCAAGCAATAAAAAGCTTCAGTGTCTGTACATTAAAACTAAATGTGATTTTAACATACAATAAAAATGGGTTAACTCTCCTGTTCAACATCTAGTATTATGTAAAAATGTAATAATAATATTGCTAGCACACTAACAGTACAAAGGCTCTTAATATCCATCCATTATCCAACCTGCTATATCCTAACTACAGGGTCACGGGGAAGGCTCTTAATAATCTTTATAAAATCAGTTCATGTTAATTTTTAATTGACATTGCTAGTGAATATACTGTTTCCGGTGTCAAATCACCCTAACAAATCAGTTGTTAGGGATAAACTTGAGAGAAACGGACAACAGTAAAAACCATGAGAAAAAGTAAGATAATATAAAATAAACAATCATACCTTCGGTGCCTTCTGTGATTCTGGGGAATGTAAACTCAATCTCAAATAAGATCGACGAACTGGCTGCGCTGGTGAAAAATGTAAGGACCTACAGAGAATGCAGTTTGTTGTGTTTCTGCGAAACGTGGCTAAATAACACCATCCCAGATGCCAACGTGGAGCTACCCGGGTTTAGCACAGTTAGAGCGGACAGAGATGCAAGTACCTGTGGTAAGCACAAAGGAGGAGGACTCGCTCTCTATATTAATACACGGTGGTGTCACTCTGGACATGTTAACGTCAAAATCTCCACTTGCTGCAGGGATATCGAACTGTTGGCCGTAAGTTTACGTCCCTACTACTTGCCCAGAGAGTTTGGACATGTCATTGTTGTTATTGTATACATTCCTCCTCGGGTGGACGTGGAGTCAGCGAGTGACATCATCCATTCTGCTGTTTCTAAGTTACAAACGCAGCACCCTGAGGCGCTTGTGCTAATCGCTGGAGACTTTAACCATGTGACGCTGGACAAAACATTGCCTGCATTCTCCCAGTATGTGGACTGTAACACCCGGGGAAATAAGACTATTGATTTACTGTATGCAAACGTTAAAGACGCATACAGCGCCACCCCGCTGCCTGCGCTTGGGAAAGGAGATCATAACCTGGTTCAGCTTCAGCCTCACTATAAACCAAAAGTTAGAGTCCTACCTGTAACCACACGATCATTCAGGAAGTGGACCCCGGAGGCTGAGAATACTCTGAGAGAACTTTTTGGAACTACAGACTGGGATATCCTGCAGGGATCTCATAATGAGAACATTGAGGAAGTTGTTGACTGCACTACTGACTACATCAACTTCTGTATGGACATTGTAGTTCCAGTAAGAACAGTACGCTGCTATGCTAACAACAAGCCATGGATTACAAGTGACATCAAGGGCCTTTTGAATCAGAAGAAAAGGGCTTTTAAAGACGGTGATCAGCATGAGCTCAAGCGCGTGCAGAAGGAACTCCGAGTCCAACTCAGGGCGGCGAAGGAGCAGTACAGGAGAAAGCTGGAGCAGAAGTTGCAGAATAACAGCATGAAGGAAGTGTGGGATGGGATGAAGATCATCACTGGCTGCAGCTCGAAGCGGGGTACCACCATTGAGAGAGACGTGAAGAGAGCAAACCAAATGAACAACTTTTTTAACAGGTTTGACCACCCTAACCCACTCTCACTCTCACCTCGGAGTACTGCACCCTCCACACATCCTTCTGCTGATACCAGCATAGGAAAAACATCCCCACCCATAATAACAACAGCGCAAGTGAGCAGAGAGCTGAGGAGACTTCGTGCCAGCAAAGCAGCGGGTCCAGATGGAGTATCGCCACGCCTGCTGAAGGTCTGTGCATCGGAGCTGGGGGGTCCTCTACAGCGCATCTTCAACCTGAGCCTGGAACAGGGGAGAGTCCCGAGGCTTTGGAAAACATCTTGTATCACCCCAGTCCCAAAGGTATCACGTCCTAGTGAGCTGAATGACTTTCGGCCTGTTGCTCTGACATCACATGTGATGAAGACCATGGAGAGGCTGCTGCTTCACCACCTTAGGCCACAGGTTCAACACGCCCTTGACCCTCTGCAGTTTGCATATCAGGAGAAGGTGGGAGCGGAAGATGCCATCATCTATATGCTACACCGATCCCTCTCTCACTTGGACAGAGGCAGTGGTGCTGTAAGAATCATGTTTCTAGACTTCTCTAGCGCCTTCAACACAATCCAACCTCTGCTCCTTAGGGACAAGCTGACAGAGATGGGATTAGATTCATACCTAGTGGCATGGATCGTGGACTATCTTAAAGACAGACCTCAGTATGTGCATCTTGGGAACTGCACGTCTGACATTGTGGTCAGCAACACAGGAGCGCCACAAGGGACTGTACTTTCTCCGGTCCTGTTCAGCCTATATACATCGGACTTCCAATACAACTCGGAGTCCTGCCATGTGCAAAAGTTCGCTGATGACACTGCTATCGTGGGCTGTATCAGGAATGGGCTGGAGGAGGAGTATAGGGACCTAATCAATGACTTTGTTAAATGGTCCGACTCAAACCACCTACACCTGAACACCAGCAAAACCAAGGAGCTGGTGGTGGATTTTAGGAGGCCCAGACCCCTCATAGACCCAGTGATCATCAAAGGTGACTGTGTGCAGATGGTGCAGACCTATAAATATCTGGGAGTGCAGCTGGATGATAAATTAGACTGGACTGCCAATACTGATGCGCTGTGCAAGAAAGGACAAAGCCGGTTATACTTCCTTAGAAGGCTGGCTTCCTTCAACATCTGCAATAAGATGCTGCAGATGTTCTATCAAACAGTTGTGGCGAGCGCCCTCTTCTACGCAGTGGTGTGCTGGGGAGGCAGCATTAAGAGGAAAGACGCCTCACGCCTGGACAAACTGGTGAGGAAGGCAGGCTCTATTGTTGGCATGGAGCTGGACAGTTTAACATCTGTGGCAGAGCGAAGGGCGCTCAGCAGGCTCCTATCAATTATGGAGAATCCACTGCATCCACTAAATAATGTCATCTCCAGACAGAAGAGCAGCTTCAGCGACAGACTGCTGTCACTGTCCTGCTCCACAGACAGATTGAGGAGATCGTTCCTCCCCCAAACTATGCGACTCTTTAATTCCACCAGGGGGGGTAAACGTTAATATTTAACATTATACATAGTTATTGTCTGTTTTTTTCACCTGTATTATTATCATTCTTTAATTTAATATTATTTATTGTATCAGTATGCTGCTGCTGAAGAATGTGAATTTCCCATTGGGATTAATAAAGTATCTATCTATCTATCTATCTATCTATCTATCTATCTATCTATCTATCTATCTATCTATCTATCTATCTATCTATCTATCTAAATATTACTTATTTCAGGACTGAACAGTGTCTAACAGTAAAACATATACAGTACTATAAACATTATGAACAGCATCTCCATTTGATTTATAATTAACCTTTACATTATTTGGAGTCAGATAACTGTAGATTAACTCAATTTTCCAAATTCTGGCATCTACCATGACTTCATATACAATTACAAATTGTTCATAATTCCATGATGTTACAAAATTAAACTGAAAGATGCTAAAATGCTAATTCTATCAATATTCGTACAGGCAGTGTGTTAAGGATCAACAGAATCACATTGAACTGGGTACCAAACTAGAACCACCCCCTGAACTGTGTGACGATCCATCACTGGACCCACTCAAGCACACACCTACACAGGCCTTGTCAAGAACTACCAATCAGCCTAATCTGAATGTCTTTAGCGGTTTAGGAGGAAAACTAGAGTATCTGGAGTAAAGCCAACGCTGACATGGTTTGACTATACAAATTCCAGAGTCAGTCACAAGGTTTGGAATTCTAGCCCTGGTCACTGGATCCATAAAGCAACAGCACTAACACCATGCTACCATACTGCCTTTCAAACACTTATCCATCTGTCCATTTTATCCATCTTCCTAACCCATTCATCCAGGATAGGGATTCAGGGCAGCTGGAACCTATCCCAGCAATCTTTGGGTTTAAGGCAGGAATAGTTCCTTGACCCAGAGCCAGTCCATCACAGGGAGAAAACACACACTCACACACACAGAGAACAATCTAGACAAGAACAGGCCATTCAGCCCAACAAAGCTCGCAAGTCCTATTCATTTAATTCTTCTAAAAATCATCAAGTCAAGTTTTGAAAGTCCCTAAAATTTTACTGTCTACCACACTACTTGGTAGCTTATTCCAAGTGTCTTTGGTTCTCTGTGTAAAGAAAAACTTCCTATTGTTTGTGCGAAATTTACCCGTAACAAGTTTCCAACTGTGTCCCGGTGTTCTTGATGAATTTATTTTAAAATAACAGTCTCGATCCACTGTACTAATTCCCTTTATAATTTCAATCGTGTCACCTCTTAATCTTTTTTTGCTTAAACTAAAAAGGCTCAGCTTTTTTCATCTTTCTTCATAATTCCTCCCCTGTAGCCCTGGAATGAGCCTAGTCGCTCTTCTCTGGACCTTTTCTTGTGCTGCTATGTCCTTTTTATAGCCTGGAGACCAAAACTGCACACAGTACTCCAGATGAGGCCTCACCAGTGCATTATAAAGCTTGAACATAACACCCTTGGACTTGTACTCCACACATTGTGCTATATAACCTATACCTAATCTAATCTATGTTTGCCTTCTTATTGGCTTCTGAACAATGCCATTGCCAATTCACCTAATCTGCAACAGCAAACCAGAGCACTCATTAAAACCCACATGAGCACAGGGAGAACATGCAAACTGAACACCCAGGATGCAAAAATCCCAGGTCTCCATACTACGAGGCAGCAGTGCTACCACTGCACCCCCATTCTGCCCATCACTTATCCAGTTTAATAAAGTAGATTAGGAAAAATTACCTAGAATAACTCTTCAGATTTATTTGTAATATTTTAAATTATATTGATTAATTGGATTGTTAAAATGCATTATCGAGCTTGTCACAAGTCATTTTTGTAAAAGCCAGTAGATAAGAACTCTCAGAAATGTCACAAGATTTTTGCTGTGGTCAAATGTTTGTGGCATATGTGAAATATTAAACTTTTTAAATAAAAAATGGTGCTGGTATGGAATGTCGGTAGAAAAAAAAATGCAATCTGTTTAGTGACCAAAAATTGGTATGTAAATGAGCTTACTTATTATAAAACTAAAACTGTAACAGAAATAGTATTTTTGGTTTCAAAGCATAATATTCCTTAATTTAAATTTAATCTCTGGTATTGCATCAACAGCTGTGTTGAACATATTCTCAATTCATAATTCAAAAGACATAGCAGTCTGACCTTGTAATGTTATATTAAAGGTGTTTGTGCACAGACAATGGAATATACTCAGATTGTGGATTCTTATGCATCTAAACAGCACATTTCAATGCCTTTTTGTACTGTATTTATAGGCGAGAGATGTACAGGACAGTGCTGGCTGAAGAAGCAAAGCAAACTGATTGAAGGCTATCATGGGGTCTTCAGTGTCACTGAATGACAGAAAAGTTTCAAGTATATTTCAGATTTAAGCTGCAGATTCATCACTGACCTAATTTTTCTGTCAGAGCAGCTGCAGAATAAAATGAAATATTCCAAAGAGAGAGGAAGGTGTACAAGGAGTTTAAGATTTTACCCTGATTAATTTTTATAATATATAGTTGACATCTGGCAGGATTGCTGTGCAGTGTTGTCATTGTTACTTCATGGATCAAGGATTTGGGGTGCAGATATTGGAACAGCCACTGCTGTGTACATTCTGGAAATTCTCAGTGAGTCTGTCTGAGTTCTTTTCTGGGCTATATGTACACACAATTTTCTGACCTTTGTAAAGGAATATGGAAGATCACATAGAGTCAAAGTCTATTGGTAGCATTTGGTTGACATGCTCTGTAAGTGCGAATAGGTGTTGTTTGCCTCACTCCTTACAACCAAGCCCAGGCTGAGGTCACCAGCAATAAGAAGGTCTGACATATCAACAGCACTCCTTTGAAAGGCATTGGAGAAGAAATATGAAGCTAAAACTGGAGAAAATAAAAATAATAGTGATAAACAGAATCAGTGAAACAAAAAATTAGCAGAAAGCATAGCATGAGACAAAGACTGGACTCCTTTAGTACCACTGGTTTGACTTTGTGTTGAAGGAGTGGGTGCTCATGGAGTCCTCAATGAGGCACATTGCCTGCATTGTGAGAGAGTGTCAGTTACAGCACTATGGCCATGTGGCGTGATTCCCCCGAGGGTGATCTGCCTTGCTGGATCCTCATTGTTGAGACCAGGCCAAAGGGACATCCATGTAACACTTGGCTGCGGAAGATAGATGGCCATTTCTGGCGGGTGTGACTGGACCTGAGGGGGTTACCGACCGGGATCCTGAGCTGTTTTGTCGTGTGGTGGTGTGGCAATGTGCTATACCAGTGCATGCTTCCCAACCTGATCTGACCTGACCTGATAGCAGAATACAGTTTAAAGTGTAAAGAAATTCATGAAATACAAAAGATCTATGGCACCTTGAGGAAATAAAACACAGTGTGCTTTTAAATCAAATCAAATTTAATTTGCAACATACAAATTATACATACAGTACAATATGTAGAGAAATGCTTTTTATTTGTTAATGTTTCACATAGATAAAAACAACAGAGAATGCAAGCACAAGAAGAGCAGAAACAGCTGGGATTTACCAGTAGTGCATTTTTCATAGGCAATATGGAAGGACAAACAGACTAAGGACAACACCACATAAAATTTAAAATAGTCGCGGAACATAAGGTACAGCAGCTGAATGGTGAAAGAAAGTTTAACAGACCTGACAAAAACATAATAACTTAAAGAACTAAACATGACATGAAACAAAAAACATTAAATTTTTCATACGGATATCTGGTGAAGGTCATGTGTTTCAATCTGGACAATTTTGGATTATGTATACCTATTTATAATGCCCTATCAATTTCTTTAAAACCATTATACACAACTACCACTACCAATTTACTTCTATCCTTTTATTTTATTAATTTATCTTGAAAGCTGATTGGGAGCATTTTGGAACTGCTAACCTAAATATCAGAAATACTTAAAAGGCAGGTCTATGAAAAGTGGGCAAAGATTTGAGGAAAGAACTGTAAGTCAAGATCTAACAATCATATCCTTAAATATTTTTTCTTCTTATTTTCTTTCTTTTCTTTAGAAATCATGAATAGTGTTCCCTTATTTCTCATAAATCTCAAATAAGAGGCATCTGACACTCCTTGCTTTCAAATATGGAGTCTGCTACAAATGAACACATGCACAGCCACAACGGGAAAGTGTTCTTAATAATAAATGTGACAGTAATGAAGGTAACGCCACCATTAATATGACAGAACGTAACATAAAACATAAACAAAAATTTAAGGAAAACAACCCAAAACATGCCAAACCTTCACAATTAAGGCAATGTGGTCATTTCTGTTTTGCTTTTATTTTCCTGCTGAAAGAAGGGAAATTACGACTCCTTCTGGCTTTGTAGCCCTCATAAATATTTCCTAGGAATAAGCATAAATTTGTAACTGGGCTCTGGAAAAAAAAATGTAGTTTAATAATTTTATGGGTGATTCTTTAAACTTTTCAACAAATGGATTTCAGGTGAATGGAAAAAGCCTAAAAAACGTGTCAAGCTGAACAAGGGTGAAGTTGTATTCTGGAAAAATTGAAAGGCAAAGTGGGATCTTAGAATGTGTTGTATACTCAGTCAGTTTGCAACTTAGTGCAGCCTTTGATCCAATAGGAATTGACCTTGAGCTTGAATAACTTACCTCTGTTTTAAGAAATGGTACAAATTTTAGTGCTTTGTTAGCAGACAGTAAGCCAAGTGTGTCCACTTCATTTGGGTGATAAGGGATTATATAATGCATGCCTTATATTAGAATTTGTTATAAAAAGAGTTTCAGTTCAGTTTAGTTCAACTGGTATTTTGTCATAGGAATGGAGTGTTTGATTGCTTTCTTTTTAACAGTTAAAGAGCAGCCATGAAAAGTTAAATGGAGTTCTATTTGCTTAGCATTTGGATACTTTCCAAGGAGCTCCATCTTTGGCAAGAAATCTTTCTTTTCACTTTTTGATTAAGGATGATATAATCTAAAGAGTTGGACCACATGGGAAAGGTCATCTGGGACTGAATAAAGACTAGATGACCCATCCCAAGTTGTATAATTCTTCATCCATCCATCCATCCATTGTCTCCCGCTTATCCGAGGTCGGGTCGCGGGGGCAGCAGCTTGAGCAGAGATGCCCAGACTTCCCTCTCCCCGGCCACTTCTTCTAGCTCTTCCGGGAGAATCCCAAGGCGTTCCCAGGCCAGTCGAGAGACATAGTCCCTCCAGCGTGTCCTGGGTCTTCCCCGGGACCTCCTCCCGGTTGGACGTGCCCGGAACACCTCACCATGAGGCGTCCAGGAGGCATCCTGATCAGATGCCCGAGCCACCTCATCTGACTCCTCTCGATGCGGAGGAGCAGCGGCTCTACTCTGAGCCCCTCCCGGATGACTGAGCTTCTCACCCTATCTTTAAGGGAAAGCCCAGACACCCTGCGGAGGAAACTCATTTCAGCCGCTTGTATTCGCGATCTCGTTCTTTCGGTCACTACCCATAGCTCATGACCATAGGTGAGGGTAGGAACATAGATCGACTGGTAAATTGAGAGCTTCGCCTTGCGGCTCAGCTCCTTTTTCACCACGACAGACTGATGCAGAGCCCGCATTACTGCGGATGCCGCACCGATCCGCCTGTCGATCTCGCGCTCCATTCTTCCCTCACTCGTGAACAAGTCCCCGAGATACTTGAACTCCTCCACTTGGGGCAGGATCTCGCTACCAACCCTGAGAGGGCACTCCACCCTCTTCCGGCTGAGGACCATGGTCTCGGATTTGGAGGTGCTGATTCTCATCCCAGCCGCTTCACACTCGGCTGCGAACCGATCTAGAGAGAGCTGAAGATCACGGCCTGATGAAGCAAACAGGACAACATCATCTGCAAAAAGCAGTGACCCAATCCTGAGCCCACCAAACCGGACCCCCTCAACGCCCTGGCTGCGCCTAGAAATTCTGTCCATAAAAGTTATGAACAGAATCGGTGACAAAGGGCAGCCCTGGCGGAGTCCAACTCTCACTGGAAACGGGTTCGACTTACTGCCGGCAATGCGGACCAGGCTCTGGCAACGATCGTACAGGGACCGAACAGCCCTTATCAGGGGGGCCGGTACCCCATACTCTCGGAGTACCCCCCACAGGATTCCCCGAGGGACACGGTCGAATGCCTTTTCCAAGTCCACAAAACACATGTAGACTGGTTGGGCAAACTCCCATGCACCCTCCAGGACCCTGCTAAGGGTATAGAGCTGGTCCACTGTTCCGCGACCAGGACGAAAACCACACTGTTCCTCCTGAATCTGAGGCTCGGCTATCCGACGGACCCTCCTCTCCAGAACCCCCGAATAGACTTTTCCAGGGAGGCTGAGGAGTGTGATCCCTCTGTAGTTGGAACACACCCTCCGGTCCCCCTTCTTAAAGAAGGGGACCACCACCCCGGTCTGCCAATCCAGAGGCACTGTCCCTGATGTCCATGCGATGTTGCAGAGGCGTGTCAGCCAAGACAGTCCTACAACATCCAGAGCCTTGAGGAACTCTGGGCATATCTCATCCACCCCCGGGGCCCTGCCACCAAGGAGTTTTTTGACCACCTCGGTGACCTCAGTCCCAGAGATGGGGGAGCCCACCTCTGAGTCCCCAGGCTCTGCTTCCTCATTGGAAGGCATGTTAATGGGATTGAGGAGGTCTTCGAAGTACTCCCCCCACCGACCCACAACGTCCCGAGTCGAGGTCAGCAGCGCACCATCCCCACCATATACAGTGTTGACACTGCACTGCTTCCCCTTCCTGAGACGCCGGATGGTGGACCAGAATCTCCTCGAAGCCGTCCGAAAGTCATTCTCCATGGCCTCCCCAAACTCCTCTCACGCCCGAGTTTTTGCCTCAGCAACCACCAAAGCCGCATTCCGCTTGGCTTGCCGGTACCTATCAGCTGCCTCCAGGGTCCCACAGGACAAAAGGGTCCTGTAGAACTCCTTCTTCAGCTTGACGGCATCCTTCACCGCCGGTGTCCACCAACGGGTTCGGGGATTGCCACCACGACAGGCACCGACCACCTTACGGCCACAGCTCCGGTCAGCTGCCTCAACAATAGAGGCACGGAACATGGCCCATTCGGACTCAATGTCCCCCACCTCCCTCGGGAAGTGGTTGAAGTTCTGCCGGAGGTGGGAGTTGAAGCTACTTCTGACAGGGGGCTCTGCCAGACGTTCCCAGCAGACCCTCACAACACGTTTGGGCCTACCACGCCTGACCGGCATCCTCCCCCACCATCGAAGCCAACTCACCACCAGGTGGTGATCAGTTGACAGCTCCGCCCCTCTCTTCACCCGAGTGTCCAAGACCACAAAGTCGATCATTGAACTGAGGCCTAGGGTGTCCTGGTGCCAAGTGCACATATGAACACCCCTATGCTTGAACATGGTGTTCGTTATGGACAATCCGTGACGAGCACAGAAGTCCAATAACAAAACACCGCTCGGGTTCAGATCGGGGGGGCCATTCCTCCCAATCACGCACTTCCAGGTCTCACTGTCATTGCCCACGTGAGCATTGAAGTCTCCCAGCAGAACGAGGGAGTCCCCAGAAGGTATGCCCTCTAGCACACCCTCCAGGGACTCCAAAAAGGGTGGGTACTCTGAACTGCTGTTCGGTGCATACGCACAAACAACAGTTAGGACCCGTCCCCCCACCCGAAGGCGAAGGGAGGCTACCCTCTCATCCACCGGGGTAAACCCCAATGTACAGGCTCCAAGTTGGGGGGCAATAAGTATACCCACACCTGCTCGGCGCCTCTCACCGGGGGCAACTCCAGAGTGGTACAGAGTCCAGCCCCTCTCAAGGAGATTGGTTCCAGAGTCCAAGCTGTGCGTCGAGGTGAGTCCGACTATATCTAGCCGGAACCTCTCAACTTCGCGCACTAGCTCAGGCTCCTTCCCCTTCAGAGAGGTGACATTCCACGTCCCAAGAGCCAGCTTCTGTAGCCGAGGATCGGACCGCCAAGGTCCCCGCCTTCGGCCGCCACCCAACTCACACTGCACCCGACCTCCTTGGCCCCTCCCATAGGTGGTGAGCCCATGGGAACAGGGACCCACGTTGTCTCTTCGGGCTGTGCCCGGCCGAGCCCCATGGGTGCAGGCCCAGCCACCAGGCGCTCACCATCGAGCCCCACCTCCAGGCCTGGCTCCAGAGTGGGGCCCCAGTGACCCGCGTCCGGGCAAGGGAAAATGCTGTCCAAAATTGTTTTTCTTCATAGGAGGTTTGTTTAACCGCTCTTTGTCTCATCCCTCACCTAGGACCAGTTTGCCTTGGGTGGCCCTACCAGGGGCATACAGCCCCGGACAACAAAACTCCTAGGATCTTTGGGACACGCAAACCCCTCCACCACGATAAGGTGGCGGTTAAAGGAGGGGATAATTCTTCATATTATTTATATTTCTTGTTGGTGGTTATTGTGCAAATAAATATAATTTTTAAGTAAAAGCTAAAACTCAGTATCTTTGCCCAATTATTGATTACTAGCATTGCTGACAGGCTACGGTTGTTCATTTCTTGTTTGGCTGCAGTCTTTTCTATTGTTTATATACTGGGTTGAAGTAAAGAAGTGAAAATAAAAGATAAAATAATAGCGAGCAGCCTGCTGGCAGAAGTCTCTAAGGCGGAATATGTAGGGTACAATAAGGATAGTGACACAGGTACAGTGGAACCTCAGTTCACGACCATAATTCATTCCAAAACTCTGGTCGTAACCTGATTTGGTCGTGAACCAAAGTAATTTCCCCCATAGGATTGAATGTTCATATACCGAGTGTGTTGTCGTGAACAGATGCAAAAGTTTGGCGAACTTTTTGGTCGTAAACCGATTTGTACGTGTTCTGAGACGTTCGTGAACCGAGGTTCCACTGTACAAGGTTACAGATAACAATTACGTACTGTTTTTGAAATTTCTTCCTATCTATACTAATAAAAGGCAAAGCCCTCACTGACTCACTCATCACTAATTATCCAACTTCTCGTGTAGGTAGAAGGCTGAAATTTGGCAGGCTCATTCCTTACAGCTTACTTACAAAAGTTAAGCAGGTTTCATTTCGAAATTCTATGCGTAACGTCCGCAATGTTAAGCTTTCTTATTTATGGCCCCATCTTCATGAAATTTGGTAGGCGGCTTCCCTGCGCTAACCGAAACCGATGTACGTACTTATTTTGGTGGTATGATGCCACTGTCGGCCGCCATATTGAACTTTCCAACGGTCTTTGTTACTTATGGGCCCATGTTCAAGAAATTTGGTACGCGGGTTCCCAACGCTAACTGAATCCTACTTACATACATATATACGTCCATAGCCTGCAGCTCGGTCACCGTGTGAGGCGGCATTGGGTCCCCCATCCCCACGCCTCCCACGTAGTTGGCTGCCTGCCTATATAAAGCCATCCGTCACTCCGGTCTCTTCATTCCCTTCCTTGCTTCGCCACGGTATTCATGTCTCCTTGCTGATAACTGCAGCCTTTTTATTTAATCCACGGTTTCTCCGCTGTTTTATTGTTCATTTATTGCAATTATAGTTATTGTGTAGGTATTTTAGACTTAGTTTGCATTGTTCAGGTACCCATTTCCTTTATTGTTCAAACTGTACCCCCATTAACATGTCTATTGAGGTGATCACCATCGATCAAAGAACTGTCACTTACCGAGTGGTTTCCATGCCCGGAGATGGCTACTGCCTTTTCCATTCTCTGTGTTACATATTGCACGGCCATATCAGGCTCACTCTTGATATCCGGAGGAACATTGTGTCTTATGTATTGAATGACTGGGACAGGTTCAAGGTGTGGACTGATGACGGTACAGGAGATAATTATACTACACAGGAGCACTATAAGAGTGAAATGCTTAAGCCCTTCACCTATGGTTCTGCATGTGTGTTGATGGCTGCCGCTGAATTGTTTGGTTGTCGCTTTCAAGTGTACCGAAATGGCCAAATATTTTACACCTTTGGACAACCGCCAATGCCTCTTAAACATCTTAGATTCACAGGTGACGACTTGAGTAGTGGACACTTTGATGTTTATGAATGTTTAAACTCTCAAAAGCTGGATACAAAGTTATCAAAGAAACCCATTTCAATTCAAACACCTCCAATTTCCAGTAAGGCTCTGCTTCGCAATGACAATTAATAAGTCTCAGGGACAGACCCTACAAAAGGTTGGCATTGATTTGAGGCAAGATTGCTTTTCACATGGCCAACTATACGTTGCATGCTCAAGAGTAAGCTCAGCGCACAGCTATATTTTCCCTCAGTTTAAAAAGGTTTACTTTTCTTCTTAATAAAAATTTTAAAGCAGTACTTTGCCTCTGCGAAGCGCGGGTATTTTGTTAGTACTCCAATATAAAAAGAACCTAAGAGGTTATATTGGTAGCTTTCATGGTAGGTGCACGTCACATGTGATCTGATAACATGACAAAACGATAATATAATGAAATATGCTAGCCTTGCAGTTAAGAAAATTAACAAACAATAAACCTTTTGTTAATCAAACAATCACATCAAGGGTTAAACGTAATATAGTAAATAAACTATTTTATTACATAAAAACTTTTGTTTGTAAACCTTTTTTTCTTGCTCTTCTGTATAATAAATAGAAGCACATTTTTAATGTGTTACCCAAAATGTAGAATAGAAACAAAGACTATTGGAAGCCAGAGAAAATATATTTAAAGGTAAATCAGTGACACTAAAATAATGCGAAAGGAACAGTCTAGTGCTGTTCAGAAGAGAATTTTAGCTTCAAGCATATGATTGAATGTTTTATATTGTCTAAACATCTGATCCTCCAGGATAGCTGAGTTTTACAAACTACACTGAGCTTCAAGGTTACACATATCTTGTAAGTGCCCACAGCCAGGCTCAGATAAGCAAGTGCCAATGGACATCTTAAAATCAGAATTACTGTATGTCAAGGCTTTAGCATTTCCATTGCTTGTTCTTGCTATTGCCTGAGATTTATCTTGTAATTATGGATTAACAGAAATTGCTCTGTAGACTGAGCATCAATGATTTATAAGCTAAGACTACTTTGTACACTACTGCCTTATATCTTTGAAAAGAAAAATCTTGTTAAAAAGATTTTTTTTTTATAAATTTTTCTATTAGGTAAGTGACTGTCTCTATAATAAGTAGGTAATGGGCTTAAGGAACAACCTACTATAAATAAGCTTAAAATGATGTAGCCCACATTGGTAATAGTGTAAACGGTCTATCACAGTATACTGTATATACAGTATTTGGGAGCCAGAATAGGCCTCTGTCACCATCGGTAGTATCCCTGACAGTAGATGAGAGTAACAACTTACAGACAGAAGTTCCAGTGGAATAAGGTCAGAGGCATTTTACAGTCTGATGCCTCCTTATACAGAAACATTTGATAGTAATGCCAGTGTCCCAAGGAACTTGGGTAATGGTGTCTTAAAACAGAAAGTATCTTTACAATAAGAATATTATGTTAAGCAACACACTATAGTTGATCTACTGAAGAAGATGTTGATAATTTTCAATTTGTGTCATTGAACCAGAGACAGGATGGAAATGATTAACACAAAGGTTGAAGTTGACAAAAAAACATGAAAGGACATTACTGAGCAGCGTATACTATATTCTCTAATAACAACCATATTCATGTTTCATGAAGAAGTGTAGAATGTAAAAATAACACTACTAATAACAGTAATGATAGAAGTGGCACATTAGTACAGTGGCTTGCACATGCTAAAATGCATGCAGGTTGTGAAAATGGGTGATTTTATATTAGCCACGTCTGAATGTTTGTGGGGGGTATGACTATGAGAGGACATAATGATGGACGGGTGACTCATCCAAGGCTGGTTTGTACCTCTTACCAAATACTTCAATGATACTATTTGACTCACTTGACTCTAAATAAGATTAAGCATGTTTGGTATAATAATAATTGATGATGGATGATAAATTAGACTGGACTGCCAATACTGATGCGCTGTGCAAGAAAGGACAAAGCCGGTTATACTTCCTTAGAAGGCTGGCTTCCTTCAACATCTGCAATAAGATGCTGCAGATGTTCTATCAAACAGTTGTGGCGAACGCCCTCTTCTACGCAGTGGTGAGCTGGGGAGGCAGCATTAAGAGGAAAGACGCCTCACGCCTGGACAAACTGGTGAGGAAGGCAGGCTCTATTGTTGGCATGGAGCTGGACAGTTTAACATCTGTGGCAGAGCGAAGGGCGCTCAGCAGGCTCCTATCAATTATGGAGAATCCACTGCATCCACTAAATAATGTCATCTCCAGACAGAAGAGCAGCTTCAGCGACAGACTGCTGTCACTGTCCTGCTCCACAGACAGATTGAGGAGATCGTTCCTCCCCCAAACTATGCGACTCTTTAATTCCACCAGGGGGGGTAAACGTTAATATTTAACATTATACATAGTTATTGTCTGTTTTTTTTTTCACCTGTATTATTATCATTCTTTAATTTAATATTATTTATTGTATCAGTATGCTGCTGCTGAATAATGTGAATTTCCCATTGGGATTAATAAAGTATCTATCTATCTATCTATCTATCTATCTATCTATCTATCTATCTATCTATCTATCTATCTATCTATCTATCTATCTATCTATCTATCTATCTATCTATCTATCTATCTATCTATCTATCTATCTAATTGGGGTTTACTCAATCTGCTTTTTGCAGATGATGTTGTCCTGTTTGCTTCATCAGGCCGTGATCTTCAGCTCTCTCTAGATCGGTTCGCAGCTGAGTGTGAAGCAGCTGGGATGGGAATCAGCACCTCCAAATCTGAGACCATGGTCCTCAGCCGGAAAAGGGTGGAGTGCCCTCTCAGGGTTGGGAGCAAGATCCTGCCTGAAGTGGAGGAGTTCAAGTATCTCGGGGTCTTGTTCACGAGTGAGGGAAGAATGGAGCGTGAGATTGACAGGCAGATCGGTGTGGCGTCCGCAGTGATGCGGGCTCTGCATTGGTTTGTCGTGGTGAAAAAGGAGCTGAGCCATAAGGCAAAGCTCTCAATTTACCGGTCGATCTATGTTCCTACCCTCACCTATGGTCATAAGCTGTGGGTAGTGACCGAAAGAACGAATCACAAAGGTGAATTTTTCATGGAAATATTTGGATGTGTTCCTTTGGTGGATAAGACAAGTCAGTGTCATATACAATATATTGTTTCATTTTAATATTTGTTATATATATTGTGGCGAGCGGCTGGGTGCAGTACCCAGCTGGGATGCCTGGAAGGACCGGAAGAGGGATTACACCTCCTCCGGACCACAAGAGGGCAGCTGCCCTGGTTGGTATAGGGACCACGGGAACAGAGCATGGAAGCTCAACCCTATAGGGGCCCGTGGTCACTGCCAGGGGGTGCCCAGATGCCTGAAGAGCCCTGGACGTCAGCACTTCTGCCACACCCAGAGGTGCTGGCAGAAGGATTACCAAGGACACCCGGAGTGCTTCCAGGTGCTCAGCCTGCACTTCCGCCACACCAGGAAGTGCCAGCGGAAGTTTATAAAGAGGCACCTGGAGCACGTCTGGGTGAACATAAAAGGGGCCGCCTCCCTCCATTCGAGAGCTGGAGTCAGGTGGAAGAGGACAGAGCTCGGAGGAGAGGAGTGGAGGCGGTGAAGAGAGAGAGGCATTGTGTGAGGCCTGGTGATTGGTGCAGGGGCACTGGGTTGTGTGCGATACACTTGTAATTAGAAAATGTATAATAAACGTGTGTTTGGGTGTAAACCATCGGTGTCTGCCTGTCTGTGTTCGGGCTGTTTCCCACAATGTTTATTTTCTCCCTCTCTGGATTTTACTTTAACATAACATTTTTATAGCTTTTTCACTTTGACCTCACCTTGTGCTCACTTTGAGGTTCTTAATTGCAGTAATTCCAGAGTCAGATTCTGCCTATCACTGAGTGTAATAGGGATATTAAAATGGATGGATGGTACATATTATATATTTTTTCATGTGAATGCATATATAGGGGACAGCTGAAGGGCTCTAGTGACTGCAATTTTACCGCCACTGCAAGGGATGGCGCTGTGTCTTAATGCCTCTCTCTCATCCTCCCTCTGCAGACTGGTTGATTGAGGGCTAGAATACCTCTGATTTCCCTTCTGGTGTCTGTCCATCTGGACTCATCTCTTCCTGTCAGAAGGGCCCAAAACCAGAAGCTGTGCCATCTTGGGACACTTCTGTTTTGAACTCACGTCTACAGAAATGACTCTGCAATAATTGTGTGTTTTTTGTTGATTGAGCTGAAACCAATTATATGGGGTGGCCAGGCTGGTACCCCAACTCTTTATTGTTGTCCTCCCATTCTATTACAATATTTTAATAGAGTCACACATGCACATCAGAGGGACAACTTCAGGGCCTACCTAAGGTACGTGATACACCGCCGGGGATAGAGGAGGCACTGCTGCCAACAGTATTATCTTTTTTCTTCTCTACTGGAGCAACTAAACCCACCCCCTTTCAGCCTGACAGCTATAAGAACCTGATACCCCACACTTTGGACATTTGGATCCAGATTGCAACGAAGATGGAATTGCAACACTATGACACTTATTTTGGTTGCTGCTTGTCACTGCAATTAAAAGGGGTGACCCGGCTGGCAGCCCAACACTTCATACAATCATCCTGTGTTCCTTCCTCCCATCCACAATACAAACATATATAAACATATATACATATATATATACATATATATATATATATATATATATATATATATATATATATATATATATATATATATATATAGTCACACACGTGCGCATGGGAAGCAGCTAAAGGGCTTGAGTAAGGGCAATTCCAAGTCATACCGGAATGTGGCAGAGTGCACTGACTCTTTTTCTCCCTTTCCTGTAGACCATTCATGGGAGATTCCACCTGGTCCTCTTGATGTCACTTCCGGGACCGACCCTATGGAAGAAGACCTTGCCGGCTCCGGCCCCTGTGCTGTCACGTCCGGGCTTGAACCAATGGCTGAAGACCTTTATGAGCCCGACCCCTTTAACCTCACTTCCTGTCTTCCCCTTTAAAAGCCTACACCTTTTTCCTATTCCCTCAGTTCTGTTTTGGACTCGGTTGTGTGCACATCAGTGCTATATTCATTTGAAAAGACTTTTGCAGCCAGGAAACCAATTATATGGGTGGCTGCCCCAAACCTTTCTATGACTCTGTGTCGAGTTTGTGACATTATATTGTATGTGTATATATATAAATACAATGCAATTTATTGAGTGCATGTGCAAAGTGCTGAGAACAAATTCTCAGATAACATATAAGTATATATTATAAAAGGAAACCAACAATATCTGCCCACTAATTAATTGATGAAATATAGCCAATTGACAACAGAGATTAAAATTGTCCAAAAATATATATATATATATATATATATATATATATATATATATATATATATATATATATATATATATATATATATATATATGTTGGGGGTGGTGGTCACTGCAAATTTATATGCTACCAAAGCCTGTCAGAAGACATTTTTTAAAATGTTACTATCATTCTTGCATTCATGGGTGATGCCCCATGTTTCTGCTCTCAGGTGTATTCCCCTTATTGCCTTATTCACTAACCTTAATGAAGCATTTAAATTTGAGAGCCCTGGTGCTGGGCTTGCAAGCTGTCAGTTTTCTGGAACTGCATCACTAGTTTCACAAGCTGTGTTTAAAAGTATCCAGCATGGCTTATTTAGCATTTTCATTATTAGTCTGTCAGTATCCAAGTCTTCCATGTCTCTGCCGGACTCATGATGAGAGACGATTACTTACAGAAACCTATAAACAGTAGCAATCATCCACTACCCATGGCAGAAATGTGGAAGAGAGAAAAATGACAGACCTCTGTTAAACATCTCTTAAAAATGTAATGAAATCATGCAGTTATACATTTTATGAACTCACATAATAAATATTTGTATAAAGTATTGTACAATTCATTAGAGATTTCAATTGAAGTAATACTGCATATTTTGAAATGATATGCAGTAAAGGTTTCTCTTAATTTTTCATCAAGTTATTTTTAAATAATGGTTTTTAAGCACTGCATCAATTAATTCAAAAGTTAAAAACAAAGTTAACTAACTGCTTTTTGTTTGTGAAGTGTAGCGTGTGTTAGACAACAGAACAAATGTAAAATATTTTTTAATTCTACAAACATCCATTTTTAAATTCAGTTTTTTCAATCAGATCATATACAGAAAGTAGCAACCTGCCTTGAATATGGTAACAGTTTGCCACAGAAGACATTCCCTAATTCACAGTTGCCAATTACATTAACAAACAGGTTCTGGGAATAACCCTACTGCCAAAATCAGGAGAATATTGAAGCTCCCCACCAACTGTAAATAGGCTGAAGACTAAACCCTATGAGTCAGAAGTTCTAAACACTGTGCTGTAGTTCTTCCCTTCTTTAATGGTGCGTTTTTTTCTTTTTCTGTTTTATAGGAAAAAAAAAACAAGTTTTGAAAAAAAACCTGTCTTTTAGCCATGTTAATGATTACTTTTGTTATTGTCTGTTTATTAGCTCAATATTGGAAGATCTAAATGTTATCACTTGGAATGTAGGCAGGCAGTCACCCCAGAAAACATAAAGATTAGTTAAAGCTTTATATACCATTAACAGTATTTTGTAATAAATTCTAAAGGAAACAGGTAACCAATGTAAAGATGCTAAAACTAGTGAGATGTGCTCACATTTTCTTTTTCTGGTTAAAATTCTTGGTGTTGCATTCTAATCTAACTGAAACCAATTAATGTCTTTCTAAGGTTGTCCATTGTTTGGAGTGCATTACATTAATTGACTAAAAACAAAAGCATGAATTAATTTCTCAGCATCTTGCAATGTTATGAGAGGTCTAATTTTTGCAGTGTTCCTTAAATGAAAAAATGCAGTCCTAGAAATAGGGTTAATGTGTGATTTAGCTGTTTGTTCCAAGGGCTGCTACATGTTAGTGTTGCACTGATAGCGAGCAATGAGAAAAGACATTTTATGGAAAGAATAGGTGCAAAGAATGCTAAATGAAGTTGAAGTTAAAGTTCTCTTAGGAGACACAAAAAAAAATCATATGTACATCCATCCATCCATTTTCCAACCCGCTGAATCCGAACACAGGGTCACGGGGGTCTGCTGGAGCCAATCCCAGCCAACACAGGGCACAAGGCAGGAGCCAATTCCGGGCAGGGTGCCAACCCACCGCAGATCATATGTACACCTTATGCTAATTGTTAAAAATGTAGGGTTCTGACCCTTGCAGCATTTATTTGTATTATTATTTCCTATCCATCTGTTCATTTTGGACATATTATTTTTGGATGTTATACTTTGTTGTTATTGCACTGCCATTTTGGTTCCTGCAGGTGCTTCCATTTTGTGTATCTGTGTCATTTTTGATGGTTGGTACCTCATTATTTTGGACACATGCCATCATCACAGTTTCCATGTTTGTGGGTACAGTGGAAAACCCTTAGCACATATTTATGCTAATGTCAATATTATGCACTTTACCGGTTAGTGGCTTTAATGTTGTGGATGATTGGTGTATACCTGTTGTTCACAGTTTTCTTTCATAAAATATGGGACTGACATACAAATTTTAGGCCATGATTAGAAGTAAAACTGAACAACGTTTATTTGTATAGCACATTTTCATACACAAGATGTAGCTCAGAGTAGTTTACAAAATGTCAAAGAAAGATTTGGAAGAAAGGGAAAACAAATTAAAACTAGATAAGAATAATAATCAGTAAATAACATACTAAAGTATAAATCTCAATACACACATACATAAAATTGATATATAATTAATAGAAAAGTAGAGTCCTTATGTATAGATTCATGAGTCCAGTACTAAGGTTAGATGGCTAGGGTTCCAAGGCTAAATGAGCACCGAGCGCCCATGGAGTATTCCACCTAACATAAATGTTTTAATTGTTCCTTATTGTGTTCATAAGAATCACTTTGGTATGCTTTGAAATAATTTTAATTGTTTTTTTTTTCATCAGGCACTCCCTCATTCACCGGTATGAGAAACCCCCACATATGATGAAACACCGATTGACATGTTTTGATAGCTAGTTCTGTAAGACATCAATTTTTCTTTCGGTTCCTCTATTTTTGGCCCTCTAGACATCAAAACACTAATCTGTAGGCAACTTTTGGACCATGTTTTGTGTTAAAAAATACACTTTTATGATAAAAAATAAACCAATATATGTCTGCAGTAAAAATGATCAGTAGGACTTGACATTTTGCATGCCACATCAACTGACCCCAGGGGGTTCACCTCCTATTGGGACATTAGGGGTGAAAGTTTTATCTTTTCATAAAACTTCAAAAAAACAGGAATTGGTAAAATAGAGTCATGTGTAGTGTCATTTTATGCTATTTCGAGGTTGCTAATCGCAAATATGATAATATTTTTGATATCTGATTCTTTACCAGTAGTCCTCGACCTCTAAGAGCCACTTATAAAAGCTCAAAAGTGACAAATTTCAAACTTAAGTATGTGGAGTATTTTTTTAGATTATTTGAAGGTCAGGTATTATGAATATGATGTTATTTTTAATACTTTATTAGGTATTCAGCCCTCTATGGACCTCTATCAGTGGGTGAAAAATTATAAATTTCAATTACAATTGAGAATATCTAGATATTAACATTTGAAATAAAGCACAGTTTAATTTCAATTATTTTGATGCTATTTTTCTTCTTTATTACATACATCTACTTCATGAAATAAATCATTACATTTTTAGGCTAATTAAGACTTATTGTTTTTAACCTCTGTCCTGAGAGATCTGATGCAGTAGGTCTCGTCGATAGCTGGAGTATCTCGCTTTCATCGAGCATCACAGATGGCTGCACAGAACTTTGATCAGGTGGTTGTGGCCCAAAACACCACCACAGAAACAATGAAAAAAGCAGAGAAAAGCAGAACTTAATAATGATTGCAAATCCATCAAGAATATGAAAATTCTATACATGTATAGTCTATTAGGAGTAAAACTAAGATGCAGCTACAAAAAAAAAAAAATTACAAAAGTGCGATTTTAGGAGTTTTTTCAAAAATAATCCAGTGTTAACCTGCCATATCTCTATTGGTAAAGTATTCCAGATTTTTGGTGCATAACAGCAAAATGCCACCTCATCACTTCTTTTATATTAGCCTTTGAATAATAAGTAGGCCGATATTACAAGATCTAAAGTTTATGACTTGGAATGTAGGCAGGCAGTCACTCCAAAATCATGAAGGAGCAAGATTAGTTAAAGCTTTATATACCATTAACAGTATTTTGTAATAAATTCTAAAGGAAACAGGTAACCAATGTAACGATGCTAAAACTAGTGAGATGTGGTTTAATTTTTTTTTTGTAGTTAAGGTTGTTGCTGTTGCATTCTAATCTAACTGAAACTAATTAATGTCTTTCTTAGGTTGTCCATTGTTTGGAGTGCATTATGTTAATTGACTAAAAACAAAAGCATGAATTAATTTCTCAGCATCTTGCAATGTTATGAGAGGTCTAATTTTTGCATTGTTCCTTAAATGAAAAATGCAGTCCTAGAAATAGGGTTAATGTGTGATTTAGCTGTTGGCTACAGGTCATTATCATTTTTTGCTTTGTGCCCTCCCCTACCATAACCTATCGTCTATGGGGGAGGAGCAAACGCTTTAGATTTGTCCAAAAATTTGATCTCTGGTTTTCAACGAATCTCAGCGTTTTATGGTCCCCTGATACTGACAAAATCAATATCTTGATGATGGGTGTGTTTCTGTCTTTGTGTGTGTCAGTGTGTCACAGTTTCTTGAGGATGGTCTTCTACTAAAACAGATGGAGAGAAAAATACCAAACTTGAAACTTAAGCCTGTTATGAGATGACAATGTACCGACTAGTTTCTGAGCCAAATCATGCAAGAGAAAGAAGCACTCTAGAGGGACTCTCAAGTACCGTAATTCTGCAATTAATTATGAATTCTTCTCGTCAATTGCTATCGTAATTACCTATTTTATGATCAGAAAGATCAGCATCAGAGCAGTAAATAATTACTGAAATGTTATAGAATAGTTTGGGTAACTTGATTCCTAGGGGGCAAAGCCTACTGACACCTCTGAATTTTTCATCTTGAAAAAATTATTGGCTCAAGAGCATGATATATCAGAAGCAATTCATTTGTATTCATGTATGTATTTTCTTAACTTACTGTTGAGGTATAGAATTGTGAGATCAGGAAAACACTAAATGAAGGTGCTACTTGGGCACAATCCATATATATGCTATACATATTTAAACCAGTTTATGAAAGCTTAGTGTAACATATAGCATAATGAAGTGCAGTATACGAGGTTTGATTGTATTTTAAGTTTAAAGTTACATAACTTAAAAATAAATCAGTGCAAATTTAGAAGATTCAAATTGCTTTGAATTTCAATGCCATTAAATCCTTGTCATTATACATATTTTTGCTGATCTGTCGATTTTGTTTGAATTGCTTGCATTTGCTAATTTCACTGTATTGGCTTAGTTTCTTAAAAATTTGCATTTTAGCTTTATTGTGAAGTGCTTTAAGAAAATACTTGTAATGAACAGTACTATAAAAACAATTTATGCATTACCTATGGTAGCATACTTACAATGCTTGGTTCTTCTTCACTGAAAAAGGTTGAAAAAGAAAAAGAGTTTTAATTAGTAATTATTAAGAAAATAATTCAAAAAGCAAAACCTAATTATAACAACCAGAAGTAAATGATAAAAAAATAACTCTGTCGATATTTTCATTAAAGCTAAAAACATCTGCTTCCATCCAGAGGCCGCTAGAAATGTCACAATTAAAATGTACTTACACAGTTTTCGGGCACTGACTGAATAGCGTGAAACACTGAGCCTACAAGCTGACAGATTGCTTATACAATTCTGTGCATTTGATTTTGTTGTAATGTAGGGCGTTGTGCCCAAGTTCGTTTGGCAAATGACTGAATGTGAATTAGACAAAGTCACCCAAATTATCTGTATTTAAAACAAAGTCAAAAAGTTAATATTGACATCTATTGAATTTTTCTTTGTTTAAACTTGAAATTATAGAAGACACTTTATGTGAAAGCTTGGCAAGCGACTTGCTCACTGCTCATGGACACATGATTAGAATTAGCATGTTCACTAGTGCTGACAACATATGGAACTTGGCATGCTAACAAGAAATCTGTCTAAAGGAAAAAAAAAATACTGTGACATTTAAATTTGAATTCTGTGCTGTTACTTTTAAACAGACAAAATTAAAACTACAGTACATCTTACATAACATGGAACTACTGCTGTCTATTGGCCCTTATAGGTTTGTCATGGTAGTGTGATCTTATGAGCAATATTTATTTAATAAAGAAATTGTATTTAAAAGAGAGTTTATTATTTAGAGACACTTGCTTGCCATAAAAATATATTTAATGATAACCTTAGATCTTTCACTACAGTACATTCTATGGCAAGTATTCACTTATTAATTGTTTGTGGGGAGTCCTGGGGCTTTTGGTGATCACTGACTTAATAATCTGTTTGTACCATCTGTTTTACCATTGTTTAAGTTCATTTTCCTGGAAGCTTTTATGAGAGCAAATTATAAGGGTTTTTTGATCATCAGACGTGGAGTAACAACAGACTTAACCTTCATAATGCAAAGATCACAGTTATTCAGATTGCATAGTAATGATTATATACCACCTGAACTTTTAACAGTGCCATCCTGTCAATGAGGCGTGATTTAGCTTTTAAAATTTTTATTGAACTCTCATGACTAGTTTTTCCATTTCCTGTATTCAATTGAGAGATGTTGGCAGAAAGTGAAAATGGCAGAAGAGTCTATTGTGATAATACTGGAAGGAAAGCAGAGAAACAACTCGTTCCATGACAACGCCAACCCAATGCATGCATGCATACTCTCAACACCTAACATGCACATCATTGGGGATGTGGGAGGAATACAAAAGTATCCAGAGAAAAATCCACTGAGGCACAGCGAGGGCATGTAAACTCCATAGAGACAATCACCACAGGATGCTGGATGCACGAGGCAAAAATGTTAAATATTGCAAACCCCGGTCTTTTCTTTTCTTTTACTTTTTTTAAGCATTCTTGTGCAAAATCTTGAGAGAATCTGTAAGGGAATGTTTTATCTGTGCAAGTTTATTCTTGCAATCATATATCATGTCATGGCTTCATCATTCTTTCCACTGAAATGCTGAAATTGGAATACTGTACACACAAGTTTTGGAAAACAAAAAGCCACCAATAGTGCTGAATATATTGGCTACCGTAATTTAACTGAAAATGGTTTTGGCACAGTTTCTTTAATAGAATGTATGCTAGTGTAACTTAAAATTGCAGCACCATAAAGGACTTCTACCAGATTTCATATGTATACAGTAATTATTATTGGTACATTCATAAAGGTTACATACCACACTATAGACATGCATAAGTCATGATGTAAGTTGCTGTAGTGGACTGAGTTTTTGTTTGTATTCGAAACAAATGCTTAAATAAGGTTTGATTGACTAAGAAATTCAAGCATATCATTCAGAAAGTTGTAGATGTACTATGTAATGACTTTTTGAAAAAGAAACTTTGAAAGTCCGTCTCACAGTCTGGTATATTAATAATTTATTTTGATGTTATTGTGTGAAATGCATAAGTATAATGGCCTTCTTACAGGGATCAGTTTTAAGGGTATACCATTGACTGACTTGGACGACTTATGAATTTTCTTCTTACATCTTCAGTCAAGAAGACACTAACCCGGATGAATTCTAGTGGCCTCACGTCACACTTCACCTGTTTAGATAGATAGATAGATACTTTATTAATCCCAAGTGGAAATTCACCTTATTTTTTTTTATATTTTATTTTATTAAAATCAAAAAACATTCCATACATGCAAGTCAACTTTAACAAAATTGGTTTGAAACAAATCGACCACCACCCATGAGAAAGAGAGCAAGGTCAGCAGAGTAGCACTTTAATAATAGTAAAAATATGTAAATAAATAACTAAAAAGTTAGGAGCGGAGTGGTGGCTCTGAGGCTAAGGATCTGTGCTGGTATCCAGAAGGTTGCCGGTTCAAATCCCCATCACTGCCAAAAGAGATCCTACTCTGCTGAGCCCTTGAGCAAGACCCTTAACCTGTAATTGCTCCAGGGGTGCTGTACAATGGCTGAACCTGTGCTCTGACCCCGAGGGGTATGCAAAAACTAACAAATTCCTAATATAAGAATTTGTATAAGGTGAAATAAAGAACAAAAAAAAAATACATTGAATAGAAAAAGAGGGGAGACAATCCACTTCCTCAATTGAAATGCTTATTCTAAAATGTTATTTATCAAATCTTGCCAGGTCCCTTTAGTTATGACGTAACCAGTGAAGGAGGTGTTTCCAGGTTCCAACTCTTCTTAAGCTTGAATTGTTTTTTCTTGTTTAAAAGTGCCATAATTTCTACACTTTTTAAATGATGTTTTCTTTTTTACTTTGCTATTAATTTGTACATTCCAAAACATAATAGTAAAATGCAGGTCTTCCTAAAATGTCAATGATAAAATGGATGGAATTGTTAGCTACAGAGCTTCCAAACATTGAAATTATCTGCCAGCTTGTGTAATTAATGCCCTGTTTATTTCAGTGTTTAAATACAGGCTTATTACTTTAGTATAGCATATCATTAGAGCTGGTGATTAGGCTGTTAATACTACAGAAATATCTGCTAATTATTTTTCTTCAATTAAAGCAAGTCAATCATTTTTCTGAGTTCTCTTCTTGGTATCACACTTCTGCTGCTTTGCTTGGTTACTGAACAAGATGTCAGAGTATTTGTAAAATCTTGGTCAATGGTGACACATAGAGCACAGGAGCAAAGTAGTAATGTGTTCATGAATTTCTTTAATGATAAACTCGATCATAGAAGAATGAGCAGTCACTTTTCTGACCTTTCACTACTAGATCACAACATGTCAAAACTTGCACATTTTCGTATTTTTAAATTAATGACAGAAGAGGAAATTTACTACTTACTTCTAAATTTCCAGAATATAGACCATTCTTAAATTGTTTTCTCAAGTGATGAAATCTTGCGACTTCAATTTTATCATTAAGTCCATGAACTTTTATGAAAAACATTTTCTGACTTTTGATCTTACATTTTGACATTACATCTTAAAAACTTAACTCGTGTTCTAAATGATGTTCCAATATATTTTAGCCTTCATGTTTTAATCTATAACATATGTAAGCCATGTGTACATAGGCAGCATCTTCGAGGCTCTCAGAACTCAGGTTTTTTAGAAGGCCTCAAGAAGGAGGACACATTGGCAGGGATGACGCACCAGTCAGACACCTGAAAGAGAAAGAGTAGCTGCTTGGAAGAGGTGGTGTGAGACAGGAAAAATGATCATAAATGTTATTCAAATTAAAAAAAAACAAAATTAACCTTTAATTGTATTTTGTTTGGGCCCCTAATGTCTTTACAGGTATTTTACTCATCTGTAAAAATAACATTATTGTACATTTAACTATTTAGTAAAGTTTTGTGGAATTTTGCAGTCTCTGTAACAAAAATGTTATCAATTTAAGATTATTTCAAAATGCACAAATTCAGGTATATTTGTATTTTACACATTTTAAAACCAATTTTTGTTTTTTATTTAGAAATGACTGCTGACTCCACAAAAACAAACAATATAAACTAATGCCTGATATGTATTTGTGCTTGTCAGTTATACTCTTGTCCACTTTAAACACCCTGTAATATGGTAGAAAGTTAAAGATCAAATCCAGGATTAGATAGATAGATAGATAGATAGATAGATAGATAGATAGATAGATAGATAGATAGATAGATAGATAGATAGATAGATAGATAGATAGATAGATAGATAGATACTTTATTAATCCCAAGGGGAAATTCACAATTAGAAGTTAGGATTAGAAGTTAGTCTAAAATTACCAATAACATTTAATGTGCAAGGTGTTCTTGTACAATTACAGAGGGATTTTTGTTTTCAGTATGATAAATATATATTGATAGTGAAAGAAGTGCACAATGCAAACATAGCAGAGAATCAATTATTTATACACAAATGGTGTGAAGTTTTGTTAATGTGATAATCAGAAAATGTCTAAAATCAGAACCACTGCCGTCAGAACAAACTGCGACAACCAGGTCGCAACATTATACAAATATACAACATAATTATTACAAAAATGTGTTTAATCAACCAGTTGGACATTCCTTTACGCAAACCAAAACCAAATGCTTCTAGCAATCAAATTTTATTGTACTGTACATTCCAAAAGAGTTCACAGAACTAATCTGATTCAAAAGCTTTTAAACTGATTGATTATTTATAACGTACACTACCATTTTTCATTTCTCTCCTTAGGAAGGAAGACACAATGGTGCTGTGGTTAGTGCTGCTGCTTTACAGGTACAACATATGATTCAAACTCCCATTTTCAGTCTATGTAGAGTATCTTCTGCCTGTGCTTGCATGTTTTTTCCTCTGGGTAGACTTGTTTGACTCCAGTAACCCAAAGGAGTAAATGTAATGTAATTTGGAACTTTTTGGACATTGTATATGAGTAAACTCACCGATATCCTGGCACTAGGGTTGCTGTCAGGTTTGTGCCCAATGCTGCTGAGATGACCTCTGTCTATAGCCATGACCTGGATTCAATGAGTATAAGAATGCTATGGAATATTATTTGGGTGGCACGGTGGTTCAGTAGTTAGCCTACAATGAACTAAGCATGTTGACGAATTTTATAGCAAGTTTGTCCTTTAATATTTTCTGTAGATTAATGAAATGAATGAATGAAATTGTTTTCAAAAGAGATTTGCAGTGATTATATATTCAGCAGGAAAGACAAATTACAGTAATGAATATTTATCCATTTCATAAGAGCTGAAAATAGCAGTGATAAAGCTGGATCAAATGGTTTAAATATAGTACTTTTAATGAGCAATTAGTAAGTTAACTGCTTCAAGATCAATGTATATTAATCAGATAAACTATAATGATTGCTCTTTTTTGGAGATAGTGTAGCATAGTGGCTAAGACACTGAAGTAAACTTGTACACTGAGGATTTTTATTAACCAGCCTATGGTCTATTCCAAAATATATGTAAACAATTATAGTGAACCTGAATTTGTAAGTCACTTTGAATAAATGTGCCACTAAAACATAGAAGAAGAATATGGAATAACAGAACTTTGCCTGCACCTTGTCTGATTCAGTCCTAAAAAGATGACACCTAACAGAAGGTACCAGAATCATACAAGTTCTAAAGATAGTAAGACAACCCCATCTTCAGTACCCATCTCCCACCCCTTTCTCATTTGCCTTATGAAATGGCTAACGCCATTGTGGTTGTAATTTATTTGACAGAAACTGCACAATATTCTTTACTAAACATAATAGGCTGGATCTTAATAATGTACTTTATCTGTGTAATCTAAGACCTCTCAAACATTCACTTCAAAAAATAATAAATTATATTTTAATTTGTATTGCTGTAGATTAAAATGGTTTATTGTGTTTACCATCCTTCCCAAAAATATGTCTTTTTCAACCATTAAAAAACTGTAAATATTTTTTGCTAATTTGTAATAATTAGATGAATTTAGTTAGTTGTTGTTAGATATCATTTTGATTTCACTTGCACAGCTTAGGAGATTTTCCATTTCTTGTTACTGTAAGTCATAAGATACATTAGTGTTCCCCATTCTAATGTGACAGGAATAGCTTTGACACAATATTTAACGGGGTTCGGCTTACTACTGCCAAAGTCTGATGTGACTAAAGCAAATGACCCTTACATCTGGGTGATAGTAAAAGATCCTTTTCATCCACAGATCCAGAGCATTAAATTAATTTTACCCAGGACTTCTGAAATGCGTGCTTTCTTCCCCGCGGTAAGATTATGAAGTATACAGCTTTTGACCGAATGACAATGCATAGAGGGTGAAAATAGATATGTTGAATTAGAATATGTCAAAAAGACTTTCTATGTTTTTGTCACACTGCTACCTATGTGGGACATTTTCACCCCATTAATGTAATGAATTTGTGAGTATAACTCTAGATATATATCCATCCGGTTTATATTATTCAGATCTTTCTTTTGTAAATGCAAAATATCTATCACATTCCATTTTAAACGGTGCAAATAGAGTCATAGTGTAAACAGGGAGATATCAAAATATTGATCCAGATTACTTTAGAAGGTATTTCATTAAATGTTATTAGCTTTTAGTTTTAAATGTCACACACAATACACATTTTTTTTACATTATATTACTGTACTCAAAATTAGTTGCTTCTTATATGACTAACCTGAACAACCTGGAACAAATCTGTCTGACAGAACAGGCCAAAATCACTCCTGAACAGCGTGCAAAATGGGAACATCTTCTAGCCAAAAGGCTGGAAAGCTGTTACTGCTGCAGCACATTATGGGGACTGAACACATGCATGCAGCATATTTCCCCTTTTCCTTCATAAGATTTTTCTACCATAAAACAATACATTTAAAAAGGCTAATTTTGAGTTTCAGTGTAGAATTTATTTTTACGTAAAATCATAGAATTGGTCAAGTGTCTGAACACTCTTAAATTGCACTGAATTTTATGTTTTTCATATATATGTTGTGAGGTATTATGATTATAATAAAAGCACAGCTTTGTTGATCATAAATTAGTCTTGCTTTAGTTATTTGATAATTTAATTTGAACCAATAAATAATTAGGCATTTGCAAAAATAGGTTCTTCTGTATGTGATATTGGTCACCTTTACAGATTTAAAGCAATACATATATTATCAGATTTACTTCATTCTTGGTTGCTGAACAATTATTGTTTTTACCACCTTATTTACATATGTGAAATAACAATGCAAAACAGTTTTGATGCTACATAGTGCAAGCAATAATCTTTGGGCAATCAATTAATAGTATTTTACAGTTCATGGTGGCAGTGAATCATTTATGTATGTTAATTATGTCCTTGACTGTTTTCATTATTATAAACATAAAATGAGAAACATACATACATACGAGGGACATTCAAAAAGTTTTTGCACTTTTTAAAAACTCTAGGAAGAATTTCAAAAACAGATTACATCACTTTTCTACATAGTCACCTTTGTATGTGATGCAATTATCCCAGCGTTGTACCAACTTTTTAATGCCCAATTACTACTCCTCCTGCCTTCACCATTTCCAGCAAAAATATAAAAGTGCAGAAACTTTTTGAATGTCCCTCGTGTATATATATATACTTTTTGCCATCAAATGTTCACATGCTATATCTCACTTTTTTAAAACACACAATGTGGCCAGCAATGGACTTGCATTCTGTCCATGGTTTGTTCCTGCTTCACATCCAACACGGCCATAACAGTCTCTTGTGCTCCCATAACTCTGTAAAGGGAAAAAGCAGGTTCAGTGACAGGAGAGATGAAATTAAAAATAGAATACAATAAAACAGTTGAATAAAAAGGAACAAGTAATAAAAATCAAATCCTTCATTTGCCTAACTTTAAATACATAACTACAGTCATGTACAGCTTAACACAGAACAAAAATTGTGTGTAATGTGTCATTATTAGCAGAATTCTACTTTCTGTTTGTTTTGAAAATAAAAATATACATTTGCTTTTGTACATTACATCCATACTACTTTTATTTGTTTATTTTTTTCATTACTAGTGTGTATCTGACATTCATTTATAAACTTCTTCTATGAAGTTTTAAAAATTTCTTGTCATAACATTTTGCCTACATATTGTAATTATTACTTTTCAAAGTAGCTCAATTGGAAAATGCAAAACGATGCTTTGAGATGCTGGCAAGGCCCTGTACCCGTAATGTGATTTCACTGATTGCCATTTCCATTGTGATGAGCAAATGATTGTCATTCTTAAACGTAGCAAGGGACATAGATGTCATCTTAATAAAGAAATTAAAAAGCACATCTTTCCATGAGAAACAATGTAAATTCCTGACCTGTCGTAGAAAATAGTTCTCTAATTGGTTTTGTGTGGTGGTGCAGCAGAATCATTTTCCCTAAACGTCATTTCTGCGAAGCACTACTGTAAATCATTGTCAACAGTTCAGAGAAATCTTCCTAATAAGAAAGTGATTACATAAAAGTGATGTGCACTTGTTTAAAATAAAGAAGAATGAACGTTATTTTATGTTATGATGTTCGGGAGGATTTTGGAAGTAAATGCTTTCAAACGAATTGTGCTATAAAAAAATATGAGGCTTTTAATTTGGTTCCCATATAAATACTGTTCAATTTAACTTTATCCATGTGCAAATCAGAAGTCTCTTCTAGAATAAACAGTAGAAAGTTATATTGTAAAATAACAATTATAGCAAAATATATTATTTAAAACTAATTCAAAATGTTAATAAAACACTCAGTGATATAGTATGATCCACTCTTACTTCTTACTGCCTTTTGCATGTTAAACACATGGAGTCTTGTTAGCAAAAGAATAAAACAGTATATTGTGTTAGGAAAGACAGAGAACAGAAAGTGGTGAAAAAATAAATAATAGCAAAAAATTCTACAGAGAAAGCCTACAATGATAAAATACAATGATATACATCTTTTTCATGCGTCTTCTTAATGTAGTCTTCTTTATAGATGCTCAGTCTGTCTTGTTGGCCCTGAAATATGACAGAGACCGAGAACTTGACCATCCTGTCCACCACTCTCACCTCCCTATGCAGAGCTCACATAGTCATTCTGCAGTGGATTCCTTCCCACTGCATTTTAAAAGGCAACAAAGCCATTGGCACTGTAGCAACAGAAGGATTTACAAAAAAACAGGAAGACAGATCTGCCACCTTCACAAAAACATATACCATCATCGAAGCAATACAGTACAGCAAGTGGTTACACCAGCATCCACATTATAAATAAAATGACCCATACCACCTGCTTACAATTTAAGATCAGGTGACAGTCTTCATACTGTGGATGGGCCACAACCACCTGAATTGCCATTTGCATACCAAGTTTTGGATTGGTCAGTCACACCAGTGCCCATGCCAGACAATAGTACGCTGCATTGCCCTGAGGTGCCAGATGAAATTGAAGGAGATGGCAGTGGCATGGAAGCTGTGTGGCACACTGAAGGACTTGCAAGCATGGCAGTATTCATCAGAAAGACCAATGTGTCCATTTGAGTGACTGACAAGAAGAAGATACCATATGTCTTATACAGTATAGTGAATTGGCACCCTCTTCAGGTTTTTCATCTTCCATGCACCTGATAGACACCAGTTCCCCATGCCTCTGAACTGGATAAAACAAATTTGACAATGGATGGAAGTACAGATACTGTATATGTTTGATTTACTTATGTAAATTCTTATCTAAAAAAGCATATACTGCCCAGTCAATATTATGACTAATTTGAGCACTTCAGTTTCTAAGTAAACGTTAATCGGTTTTTAAATGCACTAAATTAAAAGATTCCAATCAAACTCAAAATTACAAAGGTAGTGTTCTAGTCGCTTCAATCTAGCAATTAAAAACACTTTTAAAGTCATCAAATTCTCCATCTATCAATTTTAAAAATATTTCTCTGGTTATTTCTGCCTAAGTATATCCCAGCAGTAGCGTGTACAAGGAGGGAAACAGTCCTAGACAGTGTGCCAGCCATCACTGGGCACACTCACAGAGACACCCACATTTATTCATACAAAGCCAACTTACAGTTGTCAAGTAACTTAATACACATATCTTTGATATAAGAGAGGAAAACCAGAATATCTGGAGAAAATCCACTCAGATATGGATAAATGTGTAAACTCCACACAGACTGTGGCCAGGGCATTTATCCAAATGAGCTTGATGGACTGAATATTCTCCTTTTGTTTGTCAGATGTCTTATGTTATATGACAGAACACATATCTGTAAATGTTACAGATTTTTAAACAATTTTTGTTTAATACATTATTAAATAATAAGCACTTTTCCTGAGTTTTATGTATTCCTTTTAGTAACTCTAGCAATCTGTCAAATTGTGTTTTGTTGTTTTTCTCCTGTTGTGAAGCATGTGTAGGGTCCATCTCCACCTCTGCAAAAACTCTTTTAAGCTTATGCATTTACCAATTATTTAAGGGTTATAGCGATTATAGTGTGGGTTGTTTCCCTTTGCTTTCCTCACTGTCTGTGATTGGACTTTTATGTCTCCTAGATGGACTACCCTCTCAAGATAAGCAGGCTCCATTTGCCCCAGTTTGAAATCTGAATTTCCATGTCCTAGATGAATCTGTCTGAATTGACTAAGCAAGATCCACCAACCCCTGGGTTTAAAAGTTTTCCTTTTCCTAGGTATATGATGGTTCATGGACCATATTCTGTATTATCCAGTGCAGCCCCTCTCTAGAAGGGTTTTTCTCGTCCACCATTCTAGTGCAAGGAAGGGACAGAAGAAGTAAAAAAGAAATAAAATATGTATAGCAAAGGGAAAAGCAGCCTTCAATGCAAAATGAAAATCACTAATACTAAGAATAATTAGAACACTGAAGAAAAGAATAATAAAATCAATAATATTAAGAGCTGCATTATTTGGAGTAGAAACATGGAAAGGGAATATAAATAGAAACTGGCAAAATAGAAGGATGGAAAAGATCAGTTGGATGGGTAAATTATCTAATACAAAAGTGCTGGAAAGGATTGGTGAAGAAACAAACATGCTTGAAACAGCGAGAAGAAGGCAACAAAACTGGATTGGACACGTACTAAGATGAGATGGATTGTTGAAAATAGCACTGAAGGGTAAACTGGAGGGAAAGAACCAAGAGAAAGGCCAAGGAAAGACATGTTATATTACTCGAAAGATGGTAGATCACACCAAGAAATGAAAACAAGATCAGAAGACAAGAGTACAATGTAGGAACTGGTGCGCGAAAGACCTGCCATATGGCAGATAATTAAAGAAGAAGAAGTAAAGATTGTTTACAAAATTTATTTTCATTAGTCTTGTTATCTAGAATTTTAACACAGCATTTGCTAGGATTGATATTTTGTTTAATTTTGAAACAATTTTGCTCCTTGTTTTTTTTTTTTTCTGTCTTTAGCCCTTGGCCAAAGTTTGTCCCTAGTCTCAACTTTCAAATATTTTTTGTTTGTTATCTTGTTCCTGGTGGAACTGATTAACCCGTTCATCTTTATCGTATGACCTTGTCACTGACCTGTTCTTACCAGCAATTCTCCACATCCATTTACTCCCTGAGGCCCAAATGGAAAGAAAGGATTGGCTTTTTAGTTATGGACTATTATTTGAAGTCAGAAATAAAACAAAAAGTGCAATATTCAGTGGTACTAAAAGTTTATTTGAGACAGGCACAGTTGTTCATGAGTAATATAAATAACCTCATGTTTACAAAAAATTTAAGTTGTGTTAAATGTTTCAATTGATGAAGCATCCATCCTATTAAAAGTTGCCTGGAAGAGTTTTCCTGAAATTAGTGTGTCAAATACCCTACAGTAATGAGAGAGTGCTTCATTGGTGGCTTAATACTGAAATCTTACTGTTTGGATATGCTTGACGTGCTTAAAAGCATGGAGTGGCAAATGCAAAAAAAGGCTTTCGTTAGTTCTTTTCCTAAAAAAAAAATAAAGAACGATCTTCACAAAAGTTTATTTGTTCTTTAGTCTTTTAATACCAGATTTGTACTTATGGGTGCAGCCATGTTTCTTAACATGTACACGATGATATCATGTGTGTCCATACTGCAACAATGTGAACCATCAAGAAACACAAAATAGCAGTGACCATTCACCAAATGATTAAGAAAACAGAGGATAATGGTAAAAAAACAGAAACAAAATTATATTAATTATGACATTACATATAGACAACAGTAGACAACTTGCAATATAAACAAATGTACAATCGGCAAACAAAGCCACGTCCCCTTGTGGTTTTGTCCAGTGTCACACAGAACTGCCACTTTTCGTGATGTACACACTTTGAAGCTGTGTATGTGTAACACAAAAATGGTCATTTTATTATGTGAACTAAAGTAACTGCATTTTATAATCCAATTCACTGCAAAGACCAGGGACCTCACATATAAATTGTGCATATGCACAAAAATGTTGCGTATGTCCATTTCCATGCTCACATCGCGATGTATAAAAACTAAACTTGGCGTAAAGCCATGCACATTCTCACTCCAGCCTTACCCTGTGCGTCGCAGGTTTCCACTTGGTTTTGCAAATTGGTGGCACCCAGCTTCAAAGCAGTGCTACTGTTCCAGTGTGGTTTCCCGTTCTCTTTTTAATTCACATCCCTAACGTGGCTTTTTCAAATACACTGAAATTAACCGTATATCGTTTATAAATTTAAGGCATGTAACAATACAGTGGTCCATGGAATGGCCAAACTACCCCAAATACCATAGCTGCTTTAGAGTTGTTACTCTCAGTGCAGCACAGAGTATTTTAACCCTCTGTATCTGAGTGGGGAATCACAGCTGTACAGCAGCTGATCAGAAAAAGGATTATTGGGATACAGCCTCTACCCTGGAGAACATTTATAGCACATGATGCCTCAGCCATGCGCACAGTCTATTTGAACCTCTCCCATTCGGCAAATGCTTCAGAGCCTTTCCTGCACGAAGTCTGAGGTTAAGGAACAGTTTCATCCCAAATGCTATAAACGCACTCAATCAGTCCATCAAGTGCTCACGGTAGAATTATTTGTACTTGTAAGTTCAATTACCTCAGTGTAAACTTGCACTACAGTTGTAATATTGCACAACCTGAGCATCTTTATGAACCATTTGCACTATCTGCACTATATGTACATGTATACTGTACTTATGCTTTCATATTGTATATTTTTCATTGTTTTTTATCGTATTATTATTATTATCATTTTAAGTTTATGGAGGATTTGCATATTGAATTTTATTGTACTATACAATAACAATAAAGGAATTCAATTCAATAGAAGAGAGCACGTATTTACAGATGATGATGACTGGCTTCTAAGTCGATTTAGATTTCCAAGAGTTATCTTCTTGGAGCTCTTGCTATCATTATTAAGATGAAATGCATTAAAGTATGTATATTACATTAAACAGATACATTTTTAACTTCATACTGTTAATAATTAAACGTGTGGGCATGGTGACGCAGCGGTAGCGATGAGCTGGCACCCTGTTCAGGGATTGGTCCTGCCTTGCACTGTTTGATTGCTGGGACTGGCACGACCCTGGATGAATAGATCGATGGAATAATTAAACATGTATTACAAAGATTCTTTGATGTTTCTTACAAGCTTTGAAGAATTGGTGTTCTAAGCTTACAGCTGGTTTGACATTTCAGAGCTTATTGTGGCGATTGGTTACGTGGAGAAAGAAAAGGAAGGACAGGAATTGGGGGTTGATACGTTTGACAGAAACAGTACTACTGCAATAAATTATTTCACTGAGGGTCGTGCACGGTGCAACAAGCATCTTGTGGGAAGCAGGAACAATCTCTGGATGGGGACCCAGCCCATCGCTACCATTGTGCCACTGTGTCCCCATTTTTAATACATGTTTTAATGCATTTCATCATGAAATTGATATCAAGTATACATCTTAGTATTCTAAAATGTTCAGAGAGCTGTAATATCATGAATGTAATGTATTATAAGTAGAAATCAGTGCCTTAAGAGTAAGCTCATTTATGAAGCACGTAGTGATTCATACATATAGAATACGAAGCATTTAATGTGCTATTTTAGTTATGATGAGATCTGAGAGACTCTAGTAAATTAAACATTGATTTTAAGATGAACTTTACAATTTTCTACTTTAATGACAATATAAATCATGAGATTAAAGTGGAAATTTCGAAATTAAAGTCGACATTTCAATCTATTTTCTTTCTTTTTTCTGCACTCTATATATCTTGGGTGGGACAGCAGGTGCATGCACATGCATTACTTTTCATGCTCATCGGGATTTATGGAGCTGAAGTGCGTGGAAGTTGGCTTATGCATGGTTTTGTGCATCTGAATTTATTGCGCATACCCAACATATCCACTTTTGTCCATACACCATGTTTTAGTGTGAGTTCTACACATGGTGCCATGCATGACGCCCCAGCTCTGCAGTTCTACTCAGTTAAAACAACAGAAAAAAGAAGTAAGTCATTTCTTGAGCAAAGCAATGATAACCTGAACTCCATTGGTATCAAGGTCCTCACAGGTGGCGCAGTGGTAGTGCTGCTGCTTTGCAGTAAGGAGACTGTGGAAGATTGTGGGTTCGCTTCCCGGTTCCTTCCTGTGTGGATAGCGCTTTGAGTACTGAGAAAAGCGCTATATAAATGTAATGAATTATTATTATTATTAAGGTATTGCAATCCACCGTTGCACTCTTCAGCATCATTGAGACTGAGGCAAGCAGGCTGCTGTTTATAAGCTTACGTTTCTCAACAAAAGTTGTCATCCTTTTTCTAAAATGTCCATGAGGCTTGTTAAAGGATGTGTCTCCATCTTTGCCGAATGGGCTGGTGCCACCCAGATATTCAGCACTGCCCAACCTTTGAAAGCTTGAAGACTTCTATGAAGAGCTGACTGCTACAAAACTTTCTTACAAACCCAGCAATGAACTTGGTGTGATTTATAACACCATAGCATGTTTTTAAGAATTTTGTGGGAAACCCCCATGATTCTGATTTCAGACTTTCAAGTGGTCCTGTATTTTGCAGTGATAATGCTGTACTTTTCAGTCATATAGGCTTCATAACAGCAAGCTATAGAAACCTTAATCATTCCGAGTTTCACCTTTTTATGTTGATCCAAACACAAACAGGTCATGGGAAATCCATAACCCTGAAGCATTTTTACTGATGTTCCACTGATGTTGACCAGGATTTGTCTTGCTCATTATGTTCTAATTTAGTTTTGGTGACTTTTTAGATGAGACTCTTGTTTTAATAATAATTTTTCCAATCTTCCACCTAATTTTTGTATGCAGGCTTGCACCTAAGTTTTAAGTCCAGCATGAAGGATATAAATGTGTTAAAGGTGAAACCGTAGTTAACTCTGAGTTTGCAGAAGGTTTCCATGCTCTGAAAAACATACTGTGTGTTCCCAGTGCCAAAGAAAGAACATTCCAGTCATGGCAATGACTTCAAACCAGTTGCTCTTACATCATACATCGATGAAGACCTTTGAGAGGCTGGCCCTTAAACTCCTGGTTTCAGAACATCTTGACAGATTTAGGTGTGAAGGATTCTCTAATCTACAAGCTCAACAGAGTCTATGCCCACTTGGACAAAGCTGGCACCACAGTCAGGATAATGTTCTTTGATTTTTTTGGTGCCTTTAACACCATTCTACTCAAGGTTATGTATCTTGAAGCCCCAACAATTTTCTGGACTATCTGACCAACATTCAGCAATTTATGAGGCTCGTGGTTTGTGTGTCAAAATTGGTAGTGTGTAATACTGGAGCACCACAACTGTCCTATCTCCCTTCCTGTTTACCCTCTACATAATGGACTTCCACTAAAATACCAGCACTTGCCACCTACTGAAATTCTTAGGTGACTCCTCTATCATAGGTTTCATTAGTAATGGAGACAAGTTTGAGTATGGGAGGCTTGTGGAAGACTGTCTTTTGGTGCGAAGAGAACCACTGGCAACTCAATATCAGCAAGATAAAAGAGTTGGTGGTAGATTTCCGGCATGTTAAGGGGCCCCTGAGATCAGTCATCATTGAGTGGGAAGATGTAGAAGTGTGGCAGAGCTACAAGTACATAAGGATTCATATAAACAACAAACTGGACTGGTCTGACAACACAGTGGTGCTATACAAAAAGGGCAAGAGCAAACTTTACTTCCTGAGGAGACTCAACGTCTATTGATGTATGCAGCAAGTTGCTGGAAAAGTTCTACCAGTACATTATAGCCCATTTATAGTTCTATGCTGTGTTCTCCTGAGGAAGCAACTTCAGTTCAAAAGACACAAAATGCCTGAACAAACGCATGACAAAAGCCTGCTCCATCACGAGGCTAATCCTGGACACACTGGAAGCGGTTATGGAAAATAGGATGGTGGTAAAATTGGATGCCATCATGAAAAATCCTCTCCATCCTATCTAAGAGATGCTCTTTTCGAGCTCTATTAGCCATTAGCTCATTCCTGCATGAAGGGCTAAGAAGCACCTCTGGGGATGTTTTCTGCCTGCTTAATGAATGTACTCTATATGCATTTTGAGATTTTTTCTCAATATTTATTTATTTATCTATCTACTTATATATTGATTGATTGTATCACTTGGCTTGTGGGTCTACCTTTGTTTGTTATGTGTAAGCTGCTGTATATTGTGAAATAGGCGACCCAGACACAGACATGCAGACTCATTTACAGCAATCACCCCACGTTTATTTACACTATTATATACAATCCTAAGTGCACCGCCACCAAACCCCCACAGTCCCCAAAGTCCAGGCTTCTCCAACAGCTGTCTCTCTCAGTCCCGGCTTCTTCCACAACCATCACTCTTTCTCTCTCCAGGCCTCTCCTTGCCGCCTCCTCTCTGACCTCGTCCTTCTCCTCACCCGACTCCAGCCTTGATTGAAGGGAGGCGGCCCCTTAAATAGGCAGGCGGCTGATGACCACACCCGGCCACCTGCCACAATATCTATATTTCCCATTGGGATTAATAAAGTTTTATTTTATCTAATCTAATCTGAATAATCAGTAGTATCACAAAATAGGTATCTCATGTGTCAAAGAGAGTTTGCAGTATGCATAGTATTAGATACCACATATTCTTTCTTTTGACTGGAGTAGATGTAGATAGCTCAAAATGGTGCAATTTATGTGAGACATGTTTTGCCTTTCTAAATTTTTCACGGCCATAGAAGTAAGCATCACTGAGAAGCAGTAATTTAGGTGGTATGTCTGTAGAGAAAAGCCAAGCAAAATGACACCTTTTATTGGCTAACTAAAAAGATTACAATATGCAAGCTTTCGAGGCAACTCAGGCCCCTTCTTCAGGCAAGATGTAATGTTGGTAAAGGTGGTATGTCTTATATTTCTCAGGTAAAGACACTAGTGTTTCATTTTAACAACTGACTAAATGTCTATAATTACAGCAATTACCATTTCTATAAAGATGTTGAAAACGCAGGGTATACTGTTTGAGTAATCTGCTTTGTTTAACTTTCCCATCTTAATTTACCTAAGTATATTATATCCATCCAGTTGCAGCACAAAGTCTCCTGAGAATTTTTTACTTAAATTGGCTTTATTGATGGCGTAGCTTGCAGGCCCTGATGCATGAGCCATGGATCAGTGACCCCAAACTGTCTTACCAGTTTGTCTTTGCATTACCTTCTTACCCATTTGATAGCCTTCTACAGGTCAGACATGGTCCTCTATAACCTGAAAAAATCTAGCTTTTAAGTGTTACACAAATATAATGGTTTCCATTTGAATGAAACTTTATCTTTCAGTTTGGAACACAGTTCTCCATGAAGTGTTTAATATAGGACATAACATACTAGATACACAGTATTTTTTAGAGGCACAAACCACAGTGAATATTTTTCTGATTTGTATTCCTATTTCTTTTTTGAAATAAAAATGTAATAAAAAACTCAGCATTGTTTTCCTGTTTAGATTGTCACAAAAACTGGGAAAAGAAAAACTGATCTTGTGCCAAATATACTTTGGTCTTAAGCACCAGTCTGTGCCATCTCCTTGGCTAAAGGCCTTAAAGCTAAGTAACTTAAGGTCTTGTGTTTGTTTAATTACATGTGGAAATAACTAATGAGGAACATCCCTTCTCAGTAAACTGGTGTGGTTAAAAGGCATCTATTGTAAAGAAAGGCAGTGTCCTAGTTTTATAAATAATGTATGTGTAGCTAAATGTCAGTTGACATGAGAGTTAACAAAAAACTAACTATATACAAGCATAGTTAATGAATTGCATAGCTAGATGCAAGTACCAACTAATATCATGCCCCATTATATTTAGTTATTTATATAATTATTAATAGCTGGCTATTTTAATTGTTCACTTTCCTATTTATATAAAACAAGTTCTACAGAAGGTTAAGTGGGGAAAACTCCCTGAAAGTAACTTGACCTCCAGAAAAAAAAAAGTATGTAAAGATGATCAAGAACACAACAAGCAAGCAAAATGGATCACCAAACTACAGATGGAAATAAAAATCATCAAAGCAAAAGAAATACCATGGAGTGAAGTAAAAGAGGAGAAGGTAAGAAACAAAATAAGAACTGCAGCCAGCTGGAAGGAACCTGGTCCAGACACTGTACCATATTTTTGGATACATTAACCTCCCCTGCTGCAGGATATGGCCGACTGGAAAAGTACAATAATACAGAATCCAGGAGCAAAACCAGAGTGTCTTAAAACAGAGACAACTTCCCTACTCCCCAAAACTGACCAAAGAAATGTTCCAAAAAAAATGATGACTGCCCAATTACCTGTATCTCCACCGTCTACAAACTATTTACAGCAATAGACACAGAGAAAATTTACTCACACCCGGGCCAGAACAGCTTAATAACAACAGAAGAAAAAAGGAAACCAAACAAAGTCATCTGAAATGAAACACCAGCAACTACTGAACAAAGCCATTATGGAATGTTGCAAAAAAATACAGAAACCGGAGTGTGGCACAAGCAGTTGTTAGTCACTTGGGACAAACCAGTACTGACTGGGAGAAAAAAAGATCCCAGAAAACCAGAAATAGTAATTAAAGAGAAACAGTTTTAGAAGGTCTAGATGGACAACATTGCTGGCCCCGCCCAAAGTTGTTATTTGGTTACATCACTCAATACTTACAAACAAAAGTAACTAAATATGTTACATGGTTCAATATTAGAAAATGCTGTACGAACTGTGTATTGCTTTTGTGTTGCTTGGCTAGTAACACGGTGAAGTGTTTTCATTTTTAAGTTACTTTTTACTTCAATAAAATTAAGTTTTGTTTTTTTGTTACTTTAGACAGTAATCTGCTGTATGCAAAGCACTTCACTCCCAACACAGGTCCAACCGCAGTTGTTGCCTATTTTTGTAGATCTGTATATGTTTTTAGTTTTCTTAGCAGTTTTATTTTTATTTATTTCTGTATTCTGAAATACTGATTCATTATTATTTGTACTTCTGTCTGAAAAAAGATGATTTGATTATTATAGCACTGAATGTTTTGTCTTCCATCTTGTGATTGTGCTATTAAAAGGAAAAATAAAAGTTGTGTGGTTCAAACAGCGTTTTTCAGGGTGTAAGGGACAGGCTTCTCCAGTGATGTAAAAAGTACCATACATACAGAACTAGCAAAATACCTGCTGTGGTCTATAGAGGGTGCTATCACTCCCTTGAACCCTCAGATTTGACTCCAGACACCAGGTAAAAGTCCAATACTTATTTATTAGGACAAAAATAAAGTGCACCAAGCACCTACACTCCACTATACTCATAAACAATCACCAATACACACTACAATAATCAATCCTCCACTCCCAGACGCGTTGCCACCCTTCCACCCAGCTCAGCTCAGCATCTGAGGATTTCCCACAGTCATTTATAGTCCTTGACCCGGAAGTGTTTCTCCCTCTCTGTCCACGTGACTAGGAACACTTCCGAGTCAGATAAAAATTCTTTTTCTTCACTCCGGAAGCACGTCGTTCCTCTTGTCCATGTGACTTGGACGCACTTCCGGGGCGTAGGGAAAATAATCTTTGTTCCTCCCTGCAGCGTCCTCTAGTGGCCCCCATGGTATCCAGCAGGGCTGGGAATAAAAACTGCATTGTCCAGGATTCCCTGCTGGCATTCTGGGCACCTCCATGCTGCAGGGAGGGCTCCACCTGGTGGTCTGGGGGTATTGGCCGGGATGAACGGCCGGCCATATATCACACTGTGCTTCGCAGCGGGGAAGTAGTGTGTTAAAGAAGTTATGAAAAAGAAAAGGAAACATTTTAAAAATAACGTAACATGATTGTCAATGTAATTGTCACAGGCTTATTTTAGTATTAAGAGTGAATTTGATGATTGTAATGAAAAGGCAGGAGTCACCAGCAGGAAGACGTGAAGGAAGGCGAACAATAACAAGCTTGAAGCGGTGGAGTAAAGAAGAAGGGAGCAGTGAGCACAATGAACAGCTGAGGAAAGTAAGGAAGCGAGTGAGGAGGTACATGAGTGCGGGATATTGTTAAAGTATATAGGCAGAGAGCCAACCATGAGGTAGATGTGCGGATAGCGGCCGAACAGAAAAAGGAGAGGGGACTGGGGGTGGCCCTTGTGCATCACTGCTGTGAAATAAATCATCTGTTAACAGAAATAAGGAATGAAACTGCCAAAAGGAGAGGAATGACATGAAATGAAACATACTTAACGTTTGTAAGTACAGTGTAAAATATGAGCATGGTGTGAGGGATTGCCGGCCAACACCTCCAAGCCGCCGGATGGAGCCCTGCCTGCAACATAGAGATGTCCTGAGTTCCAGCAGGGCATCATGGACAATGGAGTTTTTCATCACAACCCTGCTGGATACCAGGGGGCCTCCAGGGGTCACTGCAGGAAGGCCTAGAGACTATTGCATGCCCTATAACCCGGAAGTACGTCATAGTCAAGGCGACAGGAGGAATGACGTGCTTCCGGGATGAAAAAGAGAACTTTTCATCTGACCTGGAAGTGCTAAGAAGTCACATGGACTAAGGGCGAAACACTTCCGGGTCACGGACTATAAAAGAGACTGAGAAACTCCAAAGCGGCGAGCTGAGCTGGGTGGAAGGGTGGCAACGCGTCTGGGAGTGGAGGATTGATTATTGTAGTAGTTATTGTTTATTATATGAGTAGTGTGGAGTGTAGAGTGCTTGGTGCATATTATTATTATAAAATCTTATTATCTGGCATCTCAAACAAGGGTTCAAGAGAGCGATAGCGCCCTCTATCTGTTACAATGGGAAATTTGGGCTTCCAATGTATATTGGAAGTCACAGAAATAGTGAGGAGGGGTTTCCTCTAAAGGAATGAACCCGCTAAAAGTAGAGGTCAGTTCCGAAAGTTCCTTACGGCATAATGGTGAGAACCACCAAAAAGATGTTATTTTCAAAAGTTTGTTACGGGGCACAGCACAAAATGAAACATACTTAATGTTTGTAAGTACAGTGTAAAGGATGAGCATGGGAAATGTGGGCTTACTACATATATTGTAAGTCGCAGAAATAGTGAGGAGGGGTTTCCCCTATCTATATATACAGTTTAGGGGGTACACCCTTTTCCCCCCATTGAGGGGTTGCAATAGGACATGAAACATGTCTAACTTTTGTAAGTACACTGCAAGGAATGAGCACACGAAATTTCAGCTTCCCACCTATATGGAAAGTGGCAGAACTAGTGATGAGTCAGCAAGGGCTTTGCCTTTTATACAGTATGTATAGATATTTAATGTTAGCATTGTAGGATTGTGTGGTGTTTGTGACAGAGCTTTGTTTCATCCTTAATTTAACTTTAGATTTTGTCAGATATTGTCTTCAGTAGGATAAATGGGCAAAGTGAAGAACAAGCATTTTGCACAGAAATAACTCCCCACAACACCTCATGAGGATACAGTTGAATGACAACTAAGTCTGTTTTTATTTAATACTGAGAATGTGCTAGGGGATTTTTAGTGTTGATTGGAAATCAATATTACATTTCAATTGTGAAAATATAACCATTCATTTTGTACTTTAAATTGATGGTAAACTATCTATAGAGAAAGATTTTGGCTATTGCTGATTTAATTCCACAAATTCAAGGATGCTTTATAATGTTGATTACATTACACTGGCAGAGTTTGTGCTAACATTATCTTGGGTAAATCAGTCTTGTTAACAATAAAAGACTACAAGGTTAAAATCAATATTCTGTAAATTACCCAGTAACACACACACAATATTCTGTATGTATGTATTATCAAAGCAAAATTACAGATAAATGTCATTACTTACCATAAAAATCACAGTGGTATGGTCTACAAAAGATAAACAACTTATACAGTAGATTCCAGAGCACTCAACATTATTTAATACTAAAATATACTGATATGCTTACGTTTTCATAATATTATATTATTGACTCCAAGGAATAAAGAAAATAATCTATTTGTCCTGATGTGTGGCCCTTTCAGTATGTCATCCTCCTAAGTGAATTGAAATTGGGAATACTAGACAGACCTATCATACAGTAACTTTGTGGAACTGTTCTCCCATACCTTCACCCTGTCTAGCTCAATATTCATTTACCTACAAGTTGTTTATAGATTATATTTAAACACAAAGGTGTGCAACAAGGCCAGAGGTAGTTTGTTACACAGCAAATGATGGAAAAGAAATTAGTCTTTGGATCAATGTCCATCCATCCATTTTCCAACCCGCTGAATCCAAACACAGGGTCACGGGGGTCTGCTGGAGCCAATCCCAGCCAACACAGGGCACAAGGCAGGGAACCAATCCTGGGCAGGGTGCCAAACAACCACAGGACACACACAAACACACCAAGCACATACTAGGGCCAATTTAGAATCACCAATCCACCTAACCTGCATGTCTTTGGACTGTGGGAGGAAACCAGAGCGCCCGGAGGAAACCCACGCAGACACGGGGAGAACATGCAAACTCCACGCAGGGAGGACCCGGGAAGCGAACCCGGGTCTCCTAACTGCAAGGCAGCAGTGCTACCACTGCGCCACCGTGCCGCCCTTGGATCAATGTCTCCAGTAAGTAAACAAACATCTCAAAGTACTTTGGTAGCAGCTTTCTGTTCAGAGGTGTGGGTGAAAATAGAAACAGTGCATACTTTTTGTATGCCACAAAGTTCATTCACCAATTAGCTTACAGTTTCTAAATGAACACTTTAGTGAATGAAAAAAATACTTGAAAAGTAAAAAGGACTACATTAAACCATGGGATATTCCAGACTAGGTGAACAGCATTTCTAGAAGAATTACGAAACAATTCCCAGAGAATACTGATCATAAAACATACAAGTTATATTAGGCATCCATACTGTCCACTGCAGTTTGGAAATACCTGGTTTCAACCAAAACTCTATAGATGAAAAAACAAAACAATCTTTCATGTCCTGTCTAGTATTGATCAACAGTTCACTAGAGTCTTATAATAGACATACACTTTGTCTTTCTTCAGTAGCTAGTGCTCCTTTCCTTAGGACTATGTTTTGATCAAAACTGGTAAAGAGGACCTAATCAATAGAGACATGTTATTCCTTGAACTAACTTATGTGTTTAATTTTACAGTGTTTCAATTTGCTTTCTATCTATCTATCTATCTATCTATCTATCTATCTATCTATCTATCTATCTATCTATCTATCTATCTATCTATCTATCTATCTATCTATCTATCTATCTAACTGTCGATTTACTATAATATACCTTGTATTTTTAGTTGTGATTTGAGATTGTTCACTAGAACTTTATACTTACTTCGAATGAACTAACTACCCTGTAGTGCTACAGAGAACAGTAATTAAACAGCATGTACAGCTAAGAATTATCATACCAAACGTTCTATAAAGTGTCAGTCTGTTCGTAAAGTCATAAACTTATGAATTTCAAGTTATTGTGTAGAACAGACTAGGACTAAGGGGAAATACTTTCTACACTGGAAAGGAGCTGGAGATTGTGTTGGAGATGATACAGTTGGTCTCACCTTCATGGACTACATTAATTCTGGAATTAGATGTATGCAAAGCGCCCAGGACAGTCATAGGGGATGGTCAGAAGTCCCTAGTGCACAAATGAACAGAGCAGAGAGCTTGCATTTCAGTTTGCATTTGGGTCTGACTTTTTGCTCTCACACAAATAATTAAATTATTCAGCCTAGTCTATGTGGTGGGTTTTCACCTACTGACTCTTCTTACTTCTACACTTCTTTGCTCATGTGTGGAATACGATGGACTCTATGAATGAAGAACATCCAGCATTAACTGAATTAGTGATGAATTATTATTGGATGCATGTGCTATTCATGAATTATCTTAAAAAATATTTTCATATACAAAGATGGTAGGGAGTTGACTCATTGGCTGCATGGCTAGAACCAACTCTGAATGGTGCATAAGTTCGTTGCAATCACAACAAACAGGTTAAAGATAACTATCCACCCATTAATTTTACAGGGGAGGAAGAGCCTATATATCCAGGCATTGTGGATGCAACATAGGAACCATCCCTAGCAGAGATGCCAGTACATTATAGTCAGAACAAATAGATCAGATTATTATAATTCATTCATTACTTACGTATTATATTTGTTTTGAATTATTGCGTGTGGTGT